>NW_026606806.1:0-22500 GCF_029890125.1 Rhinichthys klamathensis goyatoka
GTTTATATATAAATCAGTGTTTGTCAGATGATGAAGTCATATTAGCATCCATTACATCAGTTGTACTAATATTGTTTATTGTTAAAGCTTGAAGCTGGTGACTTTCACTGCCATTAAATGGTCAAGCTGGTATCTGTGTTTCTCTGTATGGAGTCGGGAGTGTAGCTCATTCCCGTGGGATTCTGGGATCAGGGGAGGCAGGTGTTGATGAAACTCCCCCTGAGGCTAATGCTTTGCCTAATGAAGGACAAAATCTCTCCCCCAAGAAAACGGCGTCAAAGTACATGTTAATCATTATATGTATTCATTTCATTTGTTATATTATTGCTTTTATTGGCACCCTGGGGTTTCTTTTTTATATCTGTCAATCATAAATCTCCATCCAGCAGCTAAACATTTAGGATTCATATAAAGCACAGATCTGTCAGAGTGTGTTGTTTTGTTGAGTGTGTGAGACGCTGACAGTGAGCAGAGAGCAGGACTGGGATGTTGTCAGTGACTTCATGCTCTCTGGAGATTACGGGAATAGTCTTGTGTACTTCTGTAACCATAGAAAACATTCCTTTATGGGTGTTAAATGCACAACAGTTGCTGGAGCGATATCTTAGGATGCATTGCATCATTTGCATGACAGTGGAGGGTTAATACATCTAATACACACACATAGCGGTGTGACGTGGCTCTCTTGGACTCGTTGAAGACCAGTAGTGCTGCTGATTTCTGGATGATATGTAGAGGTTTAATTGCACAAGTTGGAAGTCCAGCCAGAAGAGCATTGCAGCCTAGAAATGACGAGGTCCTGGACGAGAAGTAGTTGAATGTTCAGCTATAGGAAAGGCCTGATCTTCCTGATGCTGTGCAGTGCAAACCTGTGTAACCCGTGTCCCGCTGTGAAGGGCTTGCAGAGTTTAGACCCATCAGACACACATGAGCAAGCGGATCAAGCTCTTCAGCGTTACTAGAAAGATGAGCATACTTATGCGAACAGATCATCTCTTTTCTTCCTTAAACGTTTTTATTTGTTTGTTACATGAATTTTGTTGGTTTCAATATTACATTAAAGGTGTAAAAAGATCTGACAATCTCAGAGAGCTGCAGTTTTAACAGGGGTGTGTAGACTTTTACACACACTGTAGGTGTGAATTACATGATCTGAATGCATCGGTGGTTCGTCCGTCGACAATGCACAGCTAGTAATGGATTATCCATTACATTTGCTTACATTGTTGATTAAATAAAGATTTGTTTCTTAAACTCTCTCTATCTCTATCTCTCTCTCTATCTCTCTATCTCTCTCTCTCTCTATCTCTCTCTCTTCTCTCTCTCTCTCTCTCTCTCTCTCTCTCTCTCTCTCTCTCTCTCTCTCTCTCTCTCTCTCTCTCTCTCTCTCTCTCTCTTTCTCTCTCTCTCTCTCTCTCTCTCTCTCTCTCTCTCTGTCTGTCTATCTCTCTATCTCTCTCTCTCAGGCTGAAGGGCGAGCTGGCATACAATTACAAAGGACCAAGAACCAAAGACGACATAATCGAGTTCGCCAACAGAGTGGCTGGGTGAGAAATTAATACAGATACTGTTGAACCTTTAGCTACATTTTTTTTTTTTTTTTTTTTTCTTACCTTCTTAAAGTTAAAAGCTATCGGACATAATTCAATGTATGCTTATAAACCATATTTGCATTATTTCCTGCAGAATGTTGTTTTTGCAGCAAGATTGTCCTGTTAAGTTGTTGAGTTCATATTAAACACAATGATTTGTGTGAATATTACTATCTTTTTACGGGTGAATGTGGGTAGAGAGTAGGAATAAACTGCATATATAAGTCAGTTATCTTATGTCGTCACGAGTTCTGAGAGATTCGTCCTGTTCCTGCAAGGCCTTCTTTACGCAGAGCCTGAATGTTTGTGGGACTGATGGTTAAGTAGAGATGCCCTGAAAGAGAGTTTGAGTGATTAAAAATAAATATCTAACCTGATAAAAAATGTCATCTGCAAAAACATCCATCCATCTTCTTCCGCTTATCCGGGGCCAGGTCGCGGGGCATTAGTCTAAGCAGAGACGCCCAGACCTCCCTCTCCCTGGACCCTTCCTCCAGCTCTTCCGGGGGGACACCGAGGCGTTCCCAGGCCAGCCGGGAGACACAGTCCCTCCAGCGTGTCCTAGGTCTTCCCCGGGGTCTCCTCCCGGTGGGACGCGCCGGGAACTCCTCCACGGGAAGGCGTCCGGAACAGATGCCCGAGCCACCTCAGCTGGCCCTCTCGATGTGGAGGAGCAGCGGCTCTACTCTGAGCTCCTCCCGAGTGACCGAGCTCCTCACCCTATCTCTAAGGGATGACCCAGCCACCCTGCGGAGAAAGCTCATTTCGGCCGCCTGTGTCCGGGATCTTGTCCTTTCGGTCATGACCCACAGCTCATGACCATAGGTGAGAGTAGGACCGTAGCTCCTTCACCACGACACACCCGTACATCGACCGCATTACTGCAGAAGCTGCACTGATCCGTCTGTCAATCTCCCGTTCCATCCTTCCCTGGCTTGTGAACAAGACCCCAAGATACTTGAACTCCTCCACTTGAGACAGGGTCTCTCCACCAACCTGAAGTGAGCAAGCCACCCTTTTCCGACTGAGGACCATGGCCTCGGACTTGGAGGTGCTGATTCTCATCCCGGCCGCTTCACACTCGGCTGCAAACCGCCCCAGTGCATGCTGGAGGTCCTGGTCTGATGGGGCCAACATGACAACATCATCCGCTAAGAGCAGAGACTATCCCGTGGTCCCCAAACCGGACACCCTGCGGCCCCTGGCTGCGCCTAGAGATTCTGTCCATTAAAATTATGAATAGAACTGGTGACAAAGGGCAGCAAAAGCACATCAGCGAAACAGACACGTTTGGCTATTGACTATGAACGGCATCATTATGGAGTAAACATGAGCAGTTTCTGCGTGAACGACCCACGACCGGCAGATCAACAGGCTGCTTGTTTTCTTTCCAATATGGTTGGAAGAATTAAGTAGAATTAATTGAATGTGTAGTGTGTAAAGGAGGACACTAACTGTGACAGGATGATTGACAGGCCGGGTTACGGTGACAGAATGTGTGTAACTAAATGCCAAAGTGGTCTGTGGTTTCAAGGCATTTTTATGACGTTGTCCCAAAACTTGCTTACTTCTGTTACACTCAAAGGTTAGGGTTAGTTAGGTGTACTTTTTATTCACACAGAGTACATAGTTTTAGGGCGCATTATAAGTAGGGGAACTGAAGCAGGTTGAAGGTGTAGGATTGGACACTCATGGCATAGTTAAACCTGAAAGATCCCCAGGTAATGGATGTAATGCCATGTAGTGACTGAGACGAATCAGACACTTCTTATATTTAACAAATAATCTTTAAAACTTTTCACCCAACCACAAAACAAGGTGCCTGTGACACCCCCCAAAATGATAGAGCCAGGCCTCTGGTCCATGGTTTTACGACCAAAAAGAATGTGAAAGAGTCGACTCTCACTCCATTCCTATATTGAAACGCACATAATGCCCATAAAGGACTCTTCCACATTCACTCATAGGAAACATTCTATGAAGGAACATGCATATCTCCAGGACATCGTGTGTATGATTACTGCTGTCTTGTATAGTGTCTTTTGTATTGTGTGCCATTTTATGCATGCTATACGATAAAACCAACAATGAATGTTTCTTCACCTATACCATGTTTGGTATTTACGAATTTGTATTTTGATGATCTAAATGATTGTGTGTTTTATATGTTGATACCAATGCAACATTTCAGTATTACGAGAATCTTTAATAGTTTCTGCATCAATACCTAATCCAGTTACATATGCAAATTCGCATGCGCGAAGACAAAGAGTCGTAAACTCCTCCGAAAGCTTAAGTTAGCATGGGCTCCCTGACTCCTGGGAGAAGCGCTGTGACGAGGACTGGTGGGACGTCCCGCACATCTTTCACCCAGTCTGTGAAGAGAATTTCAGAATGACAGGAAACTCATTTATGACACTTAGTTCAAAAGAAAGACCTGCTCGTTCCACGCGTCATACGTCATTACTCATTACGCAGGACTCTCCAGTTTTGGTTTTCAAAGGAATAAACCACCCCTTACAATCTGAATTAAATTTTAATCAGATCTGGCCAATTCATTCCGATTGATGTGGTTACATGTGACTTTTTTCCGATTGGGCTACTAGTCCGATTACAATCAGATTGTTAGAGTCCATGTCAACGCAGCTTATGTTTAAGCAGAGCCAGACTAAAATCATAAGTTCATAATTTCTTTATTCAACGTGGAAGAAACCGATTTCAACTTCAACACCATCGACCCACAGAACCATCAAGACTTTCTTCTGAAACTGTATCCGGAAGCTTTTTCAATGTCTAAGGCAATACAAGTATTGTACGACTAGTTGACGAAGCAGAGGTTTATTATAAGCGGCCGACGACTCCGAACTGAAGCTTTGAAGTCAGAAACTGATGGTTCTGTTGAGATGGTTAAAGACTCTTCCATGGCTTTGGTTAGGTCTGTGTGAATGTGTTTGTTTAGATTAGTTATGTATTTGTTATTTAGTTAAATAAAACTTTGTGTACATTCATGCTTGTTGATTCTGGTCACTGCTTGCGAATCATCTTTAATTTGACGATTATGATCACAGCTTCATGCTAAGAAACATGCTATTTTTCTGTGGCCACGAAAAATATCCTTTCTGCGAGTTAAGAGATGATTAATACGGAGTGTTTGCTGGACGAACAGATTCATTGATTGTAATATTAGTTCAGCTACATCAAGTTAATTCAATTAACTGATCCAAATGTTTATAATTATAACAAGTTATGACTAATTATTCATATTTCCCTTTTGAGCTAATTTGCTGGAGTCATGTTCTCATTTGTGTGTGTGTGTGTGTGTGTGTGTGTGTTTCAGCCCGGCCGTGCGATCGCTCCCGAGTCGACAGATGTTTGAGCACGTCTTGAAGAGGCACAGTGTTCTGTTTGTGTATGTCGGAGGGGAATCTCCTCTTAAAGTGAGCTGATCTTCATACCTACACTGAACCAGAGCCAAGACACCGCAATAAAACTGCAACAGTAATGTTAACAATTGGCACAATAAATGGACAAAGCGTGATATATTGAAATGAAGAGCGTGACTGACAGGGAGTCTGTTTATACAGGCTAAAGAGTGAAGACAATTACTTCACTGAGACAAATATACATTGTCAGAAAAGTAAAAAATACATAGTAAATGAACAGTTGCGTTAGTGTTCATCTCAAAGTTGTTCTATACCGATCAACATTCCTTCTGATGTTCATTCATGTTTTTTGGTGCTGTAACTAGTAGTAAAGAGGAAGATATTGAGCTTGAACTGAGGTGGCTAAAATTCAGCTGGTCAGAAAATATATAAAGCATTTTTTGGCAACATAAACTGAAGGAATCTGAATACTTTTTTAATTCATTGTAATTAATAGTGATGTTCCTGGTCAAATATAAATGTGCTGAATCTTACTTTACTCTCTCTCTCTCTCTCTCTCTCTCTCTCTCTCTCTCTCTCTCTCTCTCTCTCTCTCTCTCTCTCTCTCTCTCTCTCTCTCTCTCTCTCTCTCTCTCTCTCTCTCTCTCTCTCACACACACACACACACACACACACACACACACACACACACACACACACACACACACACACACACACACACACACACACCTTTAACTCTTCTATCAATCACGTTAGTGTTGCTGTTGTGATTTCAGGAGAAATACATCGAGGTGGCGGCTGAGCTCATTGTCTACACATATTTCTTCTCTGCATCTGAAGACGCCTTAACAGAGGTGAAGCGACTCATGTTCAGATACTGCTGCTCATACTTTCATAATTCATATATCCATGTCTGTTTGTTTAAACACTCGTCACATGAAAACTCTCTATAAATATCTTCTTCTACTGCAGTCTGTGACTCTGCCTGAATTGCCTTCAGTGGTCGTCTTCAAAGATGGAAACTATTTCACGTATGATGGTAAGTGAAGAAAACTAAACCATCGTCTAGTTTTTGTTTATGTAAGTCTTTAATGTGTGATGATTGCTCAATCGCTGTAGCGGAACCATTCATCTCTTCCTCTTTATTTACTAGTTAGTTTCCCAGTAATTCTTTCTGGGCTCTACTGGCCCACCACAGTTACATAATGAAGCTCAATATTTTTACACTTCACATCATAATTATATAAAAGATCTCTAACATTGTGTTTTGTGCCATTGTTTTTAAAACGTATCTGTGAAACGAACTGAAATCGAAAGTGCGATAAAGCTTAAGGGCCCGTTCACGCCAAGAACGATAACTATAAAGATAAAGATATAGTTCTAAAAATCATCCTCAATCTTAAAGAACAGCAGAGCCACAGCAATAACGATAACGGCACAGAGAAACGATATCAATGGAATCACTTTCAGAACGATTTTATCCAGCTGATGAACGATAAAAACATTGACAGCCTATCAGAATCCATCCGAGCTAACGAGCTCGAGCATTTAAAGAGGCAGACAAGCACGCGCTTAGAATAAACAGAACGATATCGTCCGCTTGTGTGGACACTAATATATTTATCTTTATAGTTATCGTTCTTGGGTTGAACGGGCCTTTAGTGCCGCTTCGAAGCGAAGCGCTAGACTTTTATTCAAACTTAATGCAATCTACTTGACTGATAGAGTTGCGTATGTGGCCCTGGGGGGAGCCAGGTCGAGGCCCCACACAGCTACATGTGGAGTGCCCCAGGGCTCGGTTCTCGGCCCTACTCTTTTTTTCCATTTATATGCTCCCCTTGGGCCACATCCTCAGCAGGCATGGAGTTGCTTTCCATTGCTATGCTGATGATACTCAGCTCTATGTCAGGTTAGACCCCACATCCTCTGCACCATCACTCTCCACTCTAAATGCCTGCCTGGAGGAGACAAGGGCATGGATGACTGAAAACTTCCTTCAGTTAAACAGCTCTAAAACTGAAGGTCTCCTCATTGGGACCCCACATCAACTCTGATCTTCCCCCCTGATCAACTACTCATTTGCTGGCCATGACATTCCTTTGACATCCTCTATAACAAACTTGGGGGTTCGATTTGACCCCCACCTATCATTTAATACTCACATCCAACATACCTGTAAAACTGCATTTTTTCATCTCCGGAACATTTCCAAACTCCGCCCCTCCCTCTCTTTGTCTGATGCAGAGATGCTGGTGCATGCCTTTTGTCTCCTCCAGGCTCGACTACTGTAATTCACTCCTCATTGGGATCCCTGGCAGGAGCCTGCAGAGATTGCAGTACATTCAGAACTGCGCTGCCAGAGTCCTGATGGGGGTGTGCAAATTTGAGCACATCACACCCATCCTCCATAAACTTCACTGGCTCCCTGTTAGATTCAGGATTGATTACAAGATCTGTCTCCTGAACTATCAGTGCGCCTACGGTAGCGGACCATTGTACCTCAAAGAACTCATCACTATGCATAGCCCACCCCGACATCTCCGATCTTCTGACAGCCACAAACTGCAGGTTCCTATGTCCAAACTCCGTACTATGGGAGATAGGGCCTTCCAGGTAGCTGCGCCTGGACTGTGGAATGCCCTCCCCAATCACCTGAGGGCGCCAGTCTATAGAGGTTTTTAAAAATAAACTAAAGACCTACTTATTTTTAACTGCTTTTTCTTAATATATATCTTGCTCTTGCTGTCATTGACTGTTTTTATTTATTTTTATTGTTTTTACCTATGCACTTGTAGCACTCTGAGATATGTTCTTTATATGTAGAGTGCATTACAAATAAAACTTATTATTATTATTATTATTATAGTTAATGCTGGTTTTAGTTTAGCCTGTGGAAAGTCAGCATCGTTTGGCAGAGCTGTTCACAGATTCTTCGTTTCATAATAACAGCAGATTCATGTTTCAGAGTATGAAGATGGCAGCTTGTCATCCTGGGTAAATCGCGAGCGTTTCCAGAGTTATCTGCCGATCGATGGCTTCACGCTGTACGAGCTGGGAGAAACCGGTGAGTGACCGCGACATGAGCTTTAACTCAACTGTTGGAAAGGGTTAGGGTTAGAAGAGCATATGTTGGATAGAAAGCTCGCTTTTAGAGAAAGCATACTTTTGTAAATGATTGTTGTTGTGAAGTGGTTTCCGTTATAGTCTTTAGCACTGATCACATCACATGCATATAACAGCTTCGTGTGCGTTTCTTTATCTCCTTGATGAATGTAAATTAGTGAAAGTTGGTCAGCAAGAGCTGTTTTTGTTTTGGTCAAGAAAATATGTCCATTTTTACCATTTCTTTCTGTTCTGTGCGACAGGTAAATTGGTGGCGATTGCCGTTACTGACGAGAAGGATCCGACAGAGAAAAGCATGAGGTACAGACGGCCCCGGAGTGAGGCGATGTCTGACCTTTTCTTTAGTGCTTGAAGAATTGACTATAGAATTGGTTCCCTGTATTTCAGGTTAAAAGGTCTGATCCAGAGAGTGGCTGCGGAGCACCGGGATCAGTTCAACAGGTGAGAGACTCAGAAACTCTCCGTTTGACCAACACCAGCCTTCAGTTCAGCTCCAGGGCCTCGGTGCAGATCCTCGGTCCAGGGGCCTCGGTTCAGGGCCTCGGTTCAGATCCTCGGTTCAGGGCCTCGGTTCAGGGCCTCGGTTCAGATCCTCGGTTCAGGGCCTCGGTTCAGGGCCTCGGTTCAGGGCCTCGGTTCAGGGCCTCGGTTCAGGGCCTCGGTCCAGGGCCTCGGTCCAGGGCCTCGGTTCAGGGCCTCGGTTCAGGGCCTCGGTTCAGATCCTCGGTTCAGATCCTCGGTTCAGATCCTCGGTTCAGGGCCTCGGTTCAGATCCTCGGTTCAGATCCTCGGTTCAGGGCCTCGGTTCAGATCCTCGGTTCAGGGCCTCGGTTCAGGGCCTCGGTTCAGGGCCTCGGTTGAGGGCCTCGTTTCAGATCCTCGGTTGAGGGCCTCGTTTCAGATCCTCGGTTCAGGGCCTCGGTTCAGGGCCTCGGTTCAGGGCCTCGGTTCAGGGCCTCGGTTCAGGGCCTCGGTTCAGATCCTCGGTTCAGGGCCTCGGTTCAGATCCTCTGTTCAGATCCTCGGTTCAGGGCCTCGGTTCAGATCCTCGGTTCAGGGCCTCGGTTCAGGGCCTCGGTTCAGATCCTCCGATCAGATCCTCGGTTCAGGGCCTCGGTTCAGGGCCTCGGTTCAGGGCCTCGGTTCAGGGCCTCGGTCCAGATCTTCGGTTCAGATCCTCGGTTCAGATCCTCGGTTCAGATCCTCGGTTCAGGGCCTCGGTTCAGATCCTCGGTTCAGGGCCTCGGTTCAGGGCCTCGGTTCAGATCCTCGGTTCAGGGCCTCGGTTCAGATCCTCGGTTCAGATCCTCGGTTCAGGGCCTCGGTTCAGATCCTCGGTTCAGGGCCTCGGTTCAGATCCTCGGTTCAGGGCCTCGGTTCAGATCCTCGGTTCAGGGCCTCGGTTCAGATCCTCGGTTCAGGGCCTCGGTTCAGGGCCTCGGTTCAGATCCTCGGTTCAGGGCCTCGGTTCAGATCCTCGGTTCAGATCCTCGGTTCAGATCCTCGGTTCAGGGCCTCGGTTCAGATCCTCGGTTCAGGGCCTCGGTTCAGATCCTCGGTTCAGGGCCTCGGTTCAGGGCCTCGGTTCAGATCCTCGGTTCAGGGCCTCGGTTCAGGGCCTCGGTTCAGGGCCTCGGTTCAGATCCTCGGTTCAGGGCCTCGGTTCAGATCCTCGGTTCAGATCCTCGGTTCAGGGCCTCGGTTCAGGGCCTCGGTTCAGATCCTCGGTTCAGGGCCTCGGTTCAGGGCCTCGGTTCAGATCCTCGGTTCAGGGCCTCGGTTCAGATCCTCGGTTCAGATCCTCGGTTCAGATCCTCGGTTCAGGGCCTCGGTTCAGATCCTCGGTTCAGGGCCTCGGTTCAGGGCCTCGGTTCAGATTCTCGGTTCAGGGCCTCGGTTCAGATCCTCGGTTCAGGGCCTCGGTTCAGGGCCTCGGTTCAGATCCTCGGTTCAGGGCCTCGGTTCAGATCCTCGGTTCAGATCCTCGGTTCAGATCCTCGGTTCAGATCCTCGGTTCAGGGCCTCGGTTCAGGGCCTCGGTTCAGATCCTCGGTTCAGGGCCTCGGTTCAGATCCTCGGTTCAGGGCCTCGGTTCAGGGCCTCGGTTCAGATCCTCGGTTCAGGGCCTCGGTTCAGGGCCTCGGTTCAGATCCTCGGTTCAGGGCCTCGGTTCAGGGCCTCGGTTCAGATCCTCGGTTCAGGGCCTCGGTTCAGATCCTCGGTTCAGGGCCTCGGTTCAGGGCCTCGGTTCAGGGCCTCGGTTCAGGGCCTCGGTTCAGATCCTCGGTTCAGGGCCTCGGTTCAGATCCTCGGTTCAGGGCCTCGGTTCAGATCCTCGGTTCAGGGCCTCGGTTCAGGGCCTCGGTTCAGGGCCTCGGTTCAGGGCCTCGGTTCAGGGCCTCGGTTCAGATCTTCGGTTCAGATCCTCGGTTCAGGGCCTCCATTGAGATAACATGTTACTGTCAATCAAGAGAAAAAGACCCCTGACAGAAAAACACATTATTTTCCACATGTGGAGCACAAATACTGCACATTTTCAAAGTTTCACCATATTATTTTCTCATGCTGTCTTTCCTTCTGCGTGCCAGGGATTTCCAGTTTGGCCACATGGACGGTAACGACTACATCAACAGCCTGATCATGAGGTGAGTGTCTGGATCAGATGATGGCACAGATTCACTCATCTTCCTGATTTACTGAAGATGCACAAGTGTGAGGGAGATGGTTATACTGTAATCTCAGCACCCACGCTCTTCATCTCGTGTGTCTGCAGTGAGGTGCCGGTGCCCAGCCTCCTCATCCTCAACACCTCGAACGAGCAGTACTTCGTGCCGGAGGAGCCGGTGGAGAGTCTGGAGCAGATGCTGATGTTCTTCACCAGTGTTCTGGACGGCAGCGCTCCGGTGAACAGCTCATTCTCACTCCGTCTCTCGCTCGCAGCTAACATCAACTCAGATCAATTCATGCTTTAGAAGTAGTTTTCACTATTAGTTTGTTAACCAATATAGTTTAATAATGGTAACAAACATTTTCTGTTGAAAGACTAGCATAAATAGTGATGAAAGCCAAAGTATTAAATGTCACAGATGTATATTTACTGAGTAGTCCACTTTTTTGTTGAGGGGGTCAAAATGACAGTTTTCACCTGAGATTTGGAGCCAAATTACAGAGGTGTAAAAATGACTTTAGAAAGATGGCAGCATCATGATTTTATTTTCACATAGAGATTGGTAGCTCTCTTAGTGAAATCTATTTACTTTAGCAATCTTTGTATCAGTATATGCCAGCGGTGAGCGTTCAAAAAAGGGAAAAGGCACTTCTTGTGTTTGCATGCCTATTATTACAGCTGATTAGTGTTGTCAAAAGTACTGACTTCGCTACCAAGTCGGTAAGGCAAGGCAAGGCAAGTTTATTTATATAGCACATTTCATACACAATGGTAATTCAAAGTGCTTTACATAGGAGGAAATAATTAAAACAGTTTAGAATAAAAAAAAAAAAATAAAGTACAGTAAAAACAGTCGGACGGACAGTGGCACAGTGCTCATTCAGTAAATGCATAGCTAAACAGATGTGTTTTGAGTCTGGATTTGAATGTGACTACTGTAGGAGCACATCTGATCTCCTCTGGAAGCTGGTTCCAGCTGCGGCTGGCATAGTAGCTAAAAGCAGACTCTCCTTGCTTAGAGTGAACCCTTGGAATTTCTAACTGATGTGATCCTAATGATCTGAGTGATCTGTTGGGTTTATATTCAGTGAGGATATCGGCAATATATTGAGGTACTAGCCCATTGAATATATACCAGTAATAATACTTTAAAATCAATCCTAAATGTAACTGGGAGCCAGTGTAAAGACCTGAGGACTTCTGTGATATGTTCATATTTTCTGGTTCTGCTCAGCATCCTGGCAGCAGCGTTCTGTATGAGCTGCAACTGTCTTATGGTCTTTTTAGGAAGGCCAGTGAGGAGTCCATTACAATAATCCACCCTGCTGGTGATGAAAGCATGCACAAGTTTCTCTAAGTCTTGACTAGAAACAAAGCATCTAATTCTTGCAATATTTTTCAGATGATAGTTTGCTGATTTAGTTATTGCTTTGACATGACTACTGAAACTAAGGTCTGACTCTAGAGACACACCAAGATTCCTGACTTGATTTTTAGTTGTTAGACCCCTAGCGTCAAGGTATGCGTTCACCTTGAGAACTTCATCTTTGTTTCCAAACGCAATGACTTCAGTTTTGTCTTTGTTTAACTGAAGAAAGTTTTGGCACATCCAACCGTTTACTTCATCAATGCATTGGCACAGGGAGTCAATGGGGCTGTAGTCGTTAGGTGATAGGGCTAAGTCAGGGGTCGGCAACCTTTACCACGCAATGAGCCATTCGGACCCGTTTCCCACAGTAACGAAAACGCTGGGAGCCACAAAACCCAATGAAATAACACTGCATATAAGTTTATTTATTTATGTATTGTCTTTATTATGTATAAACAAACTATAATGTGTTGCATTTATTAAATCAATGAATGACTGCAGAGAAAACGAAATTACATTTCTGCATGCAACAAAAACATTTTGAACTCCGAAAAAAAGACGTTGGCTTGAAGGTTACTTTCAAGTAAAATAAATTAAAATACTCAATGACTAAATTTATGAAAAAACGCCGAACTTAAATTATCCACCGGCAGCAAACCAAAAATGCCGTCCTCTCTCTGTGTGCCGTCATCATTTTAGCTACTGGCGCGTGCAGTCAGCTGTCAACCTGAATAATAAAAGGACTACTTTAATGAACAATAATAAAAAAAAAATGAATATACGGTATACAAAATAATAGGCAATTAAAATATTTATCATACTTGGTTAATGTGATTTCTGCTCCTGAACCTCAGCGCACAGCGTCTGCACATCAGGGCTGTATGCCGTCACCTTCATCTTTACGCAGGATCGTAAGCTGTCATCTGTGAGGCGTGCGCGATGTTTGCTTTTAATATAGTTCATGTTGGAGAACACCTGCTCACATACGTATGTGGATCCAAAGATCGACAGGACTCCAAGTGCATACTTTTTCATGTTCACATAAACGTCGGGGATAGCATTCCAAGTTTCGAACACAAGTTTGTCAGGTTTGGGGAGGTTTTCAATATCACGCCATTTGTGATTCTGAGCAAGAACGGCCTTCTGACGGGCAACATCTTCAAGGTCTGCTGTCAAGCGTTTAAACTTGGACACCCATATGTCTTTGTCGGCTATGTCGGCCAGTTCCATCTCAAGATCAGGTTGACTCACACCTGCCAATGCAGTCGTATTCAGCAGGGATGGATCGATGCTTAGAGGAGTGACAGGGAAGGATAATGTGTTTTTTTCCTCTCTGAACTCACAGAATCGTTTCCCAAACGATGTTTGCATTGCGATGATTGCAGATTGTAAATACTCCGAATTTATCATGTGAGCTTCTTTGAACTCTCTCAAATTGGGGAAGTGTGATAGTGTACCTTTCTGTAAATCTCTGGCGAGCACTGTCAACTTGCGCTCGAATGCCAAAACCTCCTCCAACATGTGCAGGGCTGTGCGTCCTTTCCCCTGAAGAGCTGTGTTCAGCGTGTTCAAATGCGCTGTCATGTCTACCATGAAGTGTAGCTTTTCCAGCCACTCTGGCTGTTCCAGCTCAGGAAACGTGAGCCCTTTGCTGCCCAGGAAAGTTTTCACTTCTTCCAGACACGCGGCAAAGCGTTTCAGCACCTCCCCTCTGGACAGCCACCGGACTTTGTTGTGCAGCAGGAGATCAGAATATGTGCTTTCCATCTCGTCCAGTAACGAACGGAACTGACGGTGATTTAAACCTTTTGCCATTATTTTATTGACAATTTGAATGACAACATTCATTACTTCTGTGCATTCCGGAGGAAATGTTTGAGCACACAGTGCCTCTTGGTGCAGGATGCAGTGAAAAGTCAGCAGCTTTCTGTCCAGCGACTTCTGCAGTAAAGCCACAAAGCCCTTATGCGTTCCTACCATACTTGGTGCCCCATCAGTAGCCACTGACATCAGGTGGGTGGTGTTTATTCCTTTGGTTCTTAAACAATTCAAGACAGCCTCACAGATGTCCTCCCCCCGTGTTTGGCCTTTTAGTGGTATCAACTCAATCATTTCTTCCTGTGGCCCAGCAGAGTTTACATAACGGCAGAACAGCGCTATTTGTTCAATATCACCTTTGTCTTTAGATTCATCGCAGGCAATTGAGTATGCCACAGCTGAATTAATGTCTTTAATTTGCTGTCTGGTGATGTCTTCTGCCATTTTTATGGTTCTGTCTTTGACAGTCTTTGCAGAGAGGGGCATATCCCTGATTTTCTGCACAATTTCACTCTTGTTTTTAAAGTCTGTAAATAGATGTTCTGAAATCTTAATGAAAGATTCTTTTAAGTATTCTCCATCTGTGAACGGCTTACCGTGCCTGACTATTTCCTGAGCGGCTACAAAACTAGCATATGTACTTGAATTTGCAGACTTCATCCACTTCTTGAAGTGATTTTTGCTCAGATCAACCTTCCGCAGCAGTTCCGAAATTACTTTTTTTCTCTCATCTCCATCCGGATATTTTTGAGCAAAGGCTGCGTGTTTATTCTGGAAATGTCTTGAGACATTTGACTTTTTATTGTTTGCTAGTTTTTCAGTACATATTAAGCATACTGGTAAACCAGTCTCGTCAGCAGTGAAAGCATATAAATGAGCCCATGTAGCATTGAACGTTCTGTTTTCTTCCGACACTTTTCTTTTCTTAGAATTCTCCATAGTTGGCTCATAGACATGAAATATTTTCCATTGGACAAGTTCAAAAAATCGCGCGCTGGTGGGTGTCGCACATTGGCGGTTGTGACGCATATTAAGAGCGACAAAAGATTTTAATACGTTTTTTGTGTTACAAATTAGATGTTACAAGATCACCATAATCTTCAAATTTAGAATTACATTTTAAACCTTTCACACACGTAAAGTTAAAATATTGTGAGTGTTTCTAATCTAGGCGACCGTTATTTAGAACCTGTCACTTTAATGTTTCCATGGTGACGCGTCATTGCTTGTCACGTGCGCAACCACATTGTCATTTTTCCTTTATTCAAAATATTCACTAATGTATTAGCTATAACAAGAAACACCTATATTCCGACTGTCAAATATGTGACAGTTCTCTGAAAGCGGCACTAAAACTTCCACAAAGACCTCAAACAGAAAGCACAAAGCCTTTCTTTAAAGTGAATTTCGTTTTGTATTAATTGTATCTTAATTTTAATAAATGTTTCATCGACCAATTACCTGTAGGTTTTTAATTACCTATTTAACAAATAAGAAGTAAATATAGCAGACAATAGATAATCACGACACGGATTATCACTAACCCGTCCAGATGCAATGCTACCACATCTTTAAAAAAATTGTTTTTCGTGTTCGCATTTATGAGGAAAAAACAATGTATTATAACGTGCGCGTTAGTTGAGCTGTATGTGCGTCTTGTGCGATATGGGCTGCGCGATGCTATTTTACAACACGTCAATTCCTCAACTTCTCACGAAATACGTGAAAGTGGCCGGTGAACTGGGAGAGGAATAGGGTAAAATATAAAGCTACTTACACAATGTGTATCTGATATGAATAAAACGTGTTGTCTTTTTATAATGGAAAGGACCATTATTGCCGCTTCCATAGACATCAGTGTGTATTTTACAAACTCAAAATATATATTTTTTGCTAGTACTTATGTGTATTTAAATGTCTGAAACCTAAAATAAACATTATGTGGTTGAAAACACTGAATAGTTGTGATATATGACAGCACTGAGCGCGTCTGTCTCTGGCTCAGCGCCAGCCAACTCGCAACAGCACGGTTGAATTTAGCAGTTGATCACGTGATGCACTGAACGTTCTAGCGTACGCTCCAGGGACCAGCCAAGACTGATCACACCGGTGTGTGATCATACGTGCGAAAATGTTAAAAACGAACGAATTAAAATTAAATAAATTTTAATCAATTAATTACTCATTCATTATTTTCAAAAGCCACAGGGAGCCGCATCAGAGAGATGAAAGAGCCGCATGCGGCTCCGGAGCCGCGGGTTGCCGACCCCTGGGCTAAGTAGAGCTGTGTGTCGTCTGCATAGCTGTGGTAAGAGATTCGGTTCTTTCTCATTATTTGGCTCATTGGGAGCATATACAGGTTGAATAGGAGTGGTGCAAGAATTGAGCCTTGAGGGACTCCGCATGTCATGGATGTCCACTCAGACTTATGGTCTCCTATACTCACATAATAACCTCTCCCTTCTAAGTATGACCTGAACCATTTTAGGACTATCTCAGAAAGCCCCACCCAGTTTTCCAGCCTGTCAAGAAGTATGTTGTGATCGACAGTGTCAAATGCAGCACTGAGGTTGAGTAGTACCAGCACTGATAATTTGCCTGTATCAGTATTTAAGCGGATATCGTTTATTATCTTTATGAGAGCTGTCTCTGTGCTGTGATGCGATCGGAAACCAGATTGAAAATTGTCAAAGTATCCATTCAAGCTTAGGAATTTGTTCAGCTGATTGAAAAAAACTTTTTCAATGATCTTGCCTATGAAAGGAAGATTTGAGATCGGTCTATAATTGCTTAAGATGGACTTATGCAGATTGCTCTTTTTCAGGTGGGCCTTGACAACTACAGTTTTCAGGGAGTTTGGGAAACTCCCAGAGAGAAGTGAGGCATTTACCACTTCTAGGAGATCTGCTTCTAAGCTGTTTAACACACTTTTGAAAAAAGATGTGGGAAGTGTGTCAAGGGCGCAGGTTGATGTTTTAAGGTGCTGTACGGTTTCTTCCAAAATTGTGCCATCAATTTCTTCGAAAACAGACATAGTAACTACTTTCTCAGGTAGTGGTCTGATCTGTTTGACCCCAGCGCAACACAACGATGAGCTGATCACCTTTCTGATATTATTAATTTTCTCAGAGAAGAAAGAAGCAAACTCACTGCACTTGCTGTCTGAGAGCATTTCACTGGGAATCTGGCTTGGGGGGTTTGTCAGTCTCTCTACAGTAGCAAAAAGAGTGCGTGTGTTGTTTAAGTTGCTGTTTATAATATTCGAGAAGAAAGTCTGTCTAGCTTTGCCTAGTTCCATATTAAAAGCATGGATGCTGTCTTTGTAGATGTTATAATGGACTACAAGTTTTGTCTTCCGCCACATGCGCTCTGCTCTTCTGCATGTTCTTTTCATGTTTTGCACAGCTGTTGAGGTTCTCCAAGGTGCTTTTTGTCTACCACTATTCTTCCTGACTTTCACAGGAGCAATATCATCAATTACACTTTTAATTTTTGAGTTAAAAGATTCAAGGAGAAAATCAACAGAGTCAGCAGATATGCTTGGTTTTAAAGATATAGCCTTCATAAATAGCACACTAATGTTCTCATTTAAGCATCTCTTCTTGACAGACACAGGTCTAGCTTCAATGGCAGGAGAGATCAGTATATCAAAGAAAATACAGAAATGATCAGACAGTGCTACATCCTTGATAACAATCGATGAGATGTTTAAACCCTTACTGATAAGTAAATCTAGAGTGTGTCCACGATTATGTGTGGGTCCTTGTACATGCTGAGTCAGATGAAAAGTTTTGAAAACAGTTTTGATTTCTTTTGCCATATTGGTTTCTGCATTATCTATGTGAATGTTAAAATCTCCAGCAATGGCAAAACAGTCAAACTCAGAGGAAATTGTTGATAACAGTTCTGTAAAGTCCTCAGCAAAGGCTGGAGAGTATTTTGGAGGCCTGTAAATAATGATAAGTAAAATACGTGGAGCACCTTTTAACACAATACCCAGATATTCGAAAGACGGGTAATTCCCAAATGATATTTGCTTACATTGATAGACATCTTTAAAAAGAGCAGCTAAGCCCCCGCCTCTCTTTCCCACTCTGAAAACACTCATAAAAGTAAAGTTAGGAGGGGATGTTTCATTGAGGACTGTTGCACTGCAGCTGTCTTCTAGCCACGTTTCATTTAGAAACATAAAGTCCAGGTTGTATGTGGTTATTAAGTCGTTGACTAGAAGTGATTTATTTTTAAGTGAGCGGATGTTTAAAAGTGCTAACTTAACAGTCTTACTTTTTGTCCCCACAGCAATCTTAGTTTGGTGCGTAATAGGCACCAGATTAGATGGGTTTGCTGTACGGCTTTTGAAGGCCTTAGAATTTCTATCATGTAATTGAACGGCAATAGAGAAAGATACAGGCACACTGGGTTCCCGCTTGTTCTGTAAACATTTAAGAAAGTTACTGTTTTCATAGCGGGGACCCGACACATATCACTGAGAGCTGGTATCAGTTGTTTTTGGTTCACCGCGAGCCGCTGGAGGAGGGTGTGTGCCCTGGCGCTGTGGCAGAGGCCGAAGAGCTCTCACAGGAGGAGGGGGAGGGCGAGCTGGGCCCGCAGGCTTTCGTGGTTTTGGGGCCTGCCGTTTTTTGGTTGACATCTGGGGGCTTGCAGCAAAAGAGTGGGATAGTTTGGTTCCAGCATACACCAGTTGTTCCATTTTCTCTGAGAAGCACAGAAGTGGAGTTGCTGGAGAGAGGGATAACGTGTCTGGTGAGAGGGGCTGTTGTTCTGGTGTTATCGGAGGCTGTAATATGCTGTCCTGGATTCCCTGGCTGTTTTCCAGAAAGTCGTCCTTGGGTGCTGAATCTTGGAGCAGTTCTAGTATGTCACAGTCTGTTTGTGGTGAGCTCTGTGGGCAGGGCTCAGCTGAGATTGTGTCCGTGAGCAGAGGTTGTTGTGGCTGAGTGGTGTTATCATTGTCCTTGTGTGATGTGTCGGCCGCATGTCCATCCACGTGCTGAAGTGAAGTCCTGTTGTCATTCATACTGTGTCCAGGTGTGTGTGTGCCATTCAGGTTGAGTGGATTGGCACACACTGCAGAAGGATGATGGAGGGAGAAGTAGATATTGTCCTTTAGCACTCTTGAGCCAAGTTTGTTTGGGTGGTGGCCATCCTGTTGAAACAGTTGCCTCTGACTCTAGAAAAGATTGAAGTTGTCAATGAAGTTCACTCCTTTTATATTGCAGGTTTTTTGCAGCCATGTGTTAAGCCCAAGCAACCGTGAAAACCTGTTTGTTCCTCTTGCTGGGAGTGGTCCACTGATGAATGTCTGAACTTTCAGTCTTTTCAGTGTTTCAAAAAGTTCCTTGAAATCCTTCTTAAGGAGTTCTGACTGCTCTTCATGAATATCATTCTTCCCCACATGAACAATGAGTCGATTTGCAGTCTTATGTTTCATCAGAATGTTCTGAAGTTCCCTGTTTACATCAGAAGTCGTTGCTTGTGGAAGGCAGCACGTAGTTGTGTCCCTGCTAATAATGTTTCTGATTATGGAGTCACCCACTATCAGAGTCCTGTGCTGGGCTGCGCTCTGAGCTGAGTGCCGCTGTCTGCTCAACCTTGAGCGCCAGTTAGCAGTGTTAGCTACTGGCTTATTCATTCTGTGTTCGATCACATTCATCACATTCAGGGATTCCTCATTCATTAATACTTCAAATCTGTTCTCAAGATGTATAGGCGGTGGTGGGAGACCAGTGTTTGCAATCCTTGTCAGAGCCGTATCTGGGGTAGAGGAGGCTACTGCGGCAATGTGTGATGCTCGTGACAATCTGATGTCTCGAGTGCCTTTGGGTCTCGCTCCCTGTTTGTGCCATCGATTTGTAAGTCGATCGGCTTGTTTCTCTACACTTAGTATGGCCTGTCGAGGAGCACTAGATTCATGGGACTCACCGGCTGTATGCTGAGGGCGTCCATGACGAAGCTCTGTTGTGTGTTCCGTCTGGTTTGGTGGTCCCACAAGTAACTTTGTTTCAAGAACTGCAATCCTTTGTAAAAGTCTCTGGCAGTTAGTGCAGCAAGTAGATTCCAGAAGAGGCATTTTCTCTTATCCTTATGAATGTAGGCAGTTGTGTTTTCTCTTCCCCGGAATGTAAGCTTTCAGTGGGAGGCTGGTCGGAGAAAAGAATTCTGCTTTTTTCTAGTAATCAAGCGTTTGAGCACTGTGCTGATTTGCTGAAGTTAAAATTAGGTGATAAAAGGAAATAAAATATAAAAATATAAACGATAGAGCAATAAAAAATATAAAAGCGATAGAGCAAAGCGCGGAGCAGTAAGCAAGAGCGTCCGAACAGTAGCTGAGCAGGAAGTCGGTACTTAAATAAAAAAAATGGCATGTATTTCCCTTCAGCTGACATTTAATATATTGGCTTTCTTCACTATTTATGGTTGTCTTTCTACAGAAAAAATATTAACAAAATCAAAACATTGAGCTGGGGACCTCTGGTTGAGTTGACACGGAATGACCCTGTTGCAAAGTGTTAATTAAATGAGACTAGTTAATTTCATCCAATTCCAAATGATTAACATCCTGCATCATATTCCCAACAGGCTTATGGAGGAGATGGAATATTCCAGAGGATCAAGCGTGTGGCGTTTGATGCCCGATCCACAATAATGGTGAGTCGAGGTTAAGAAACTAACTTAATTCATGGAGACGTTATATTGAACTGTTAATTCAAATATGATTTATATTCTTTACGCTGAATGACAATTGAAGGAGTTGATGTTACTGGTTGAACCTGGCTTTAATTAAACAATTATCGTGATCGGTGTTTAACTTTTCACTAGAAGTTTGAAACTAACGCTGAGTCTGAGCCAGCTGCTGTCTGAACTGATTCAGCCCCTCTCCACCGAAAGCCATCCCCGGCCTGTCAGAATGGGTCCCAAACACGGTGATGCGAGGTTACTCGCTTCAGTTCGCTCACAGACTACCACGCTTCAGAGGCATAGTCCACACTTCGGTCAGGAGCAATGTAGCACATGTCCTCTGCACCGAAGTGATGATTTTACTGGCGAAAGGAGCTGTAGAGACAGTTCCTCCTCCCCACAGCGAGTCAGGCTTCTACAGCCTCTTCTTCATCATTCCCAAGAAGAATGGCGGCCTCAGGCCCATCCCAGACCTCAGACTTCTGGCCCTCATGAGACGGACGTTCAAGATGCTAACATTGAACAAATCCTCTCGCAAGTACACCCAGGGGATTGTTTTTTTTTCTCAGTGGATCCGAAAAATGCATACTTTCATATCCAAATAGCCCCCTGTCACAGACCGCTTTGAGATTCGCGTTCAAAAGGGTGGCATACCAGCGGTATACGGT
This sequence comes from Rhinichthys klamathensis goyatoka, assembly GCF_029890125.1. NCBI lineage: Eukaryota > Metazoa > Chordata > Actinopteri > Cypriniformes > Leuciscidae > Rhinichthys > Rhinichthys klamathensis. The sequence goes on from NW_026606806.1 coordinate 21,321, forward strand.
CCTACCATTCAGACTAGGCCTTATGGCCTCTGCATCGCCAGTACTTCTGCTGGGCCTGCTACACATGCGCCCCCTACAGTTATGGCTGAAGACCCAGGCCCCAGCTCACTCGTGGCGTTCAGGTCGCCTCCACGTCTGCATCAGAGCCCCGGAGTAAGCATGGGGTTGGTCTGGAGGAGGAAGGTGGTCTCCACGGACGCCTCAAACACAGGTTGGGGAGCTCTGTGCGAAGGCAGACCAACTTACAGCTCCTGTTCGAGCATGGAAAAGCGGCTGCATATTAACTTCCTTGAAATAATGGCGGTTTATCTGGGCCTCAAAACCTTCCTACCAGACCTAATAGGACACCATGTCTTAGTTCGATCAGACAACATGGCGGTAGTGTCCTACATAAACCACCATGGTGGACTCAGGTGGACTATTATGGCCACAATGTGCAGACTGAACCAGGGAGCAGACATGCTGTCCCGGAACAACGTGTTCCCAGGGGAATAGTCCCTCCATCCCCAGACGGTTCATACAATCTGGAGCAGCTTCGGCAAGGCGGAGGGCGACCTCTTCGTACTCTCACTGCCCAATAATCTTCTCAAAGATCATCGATGCGCTGGCCCACGAATGGCCCAGCCTCCCCCTTTACGCTTTTCCCCCGGTCACGCTCCTCCCTCAGGTCATCAGACGGATCAGGGAAGACAGGCGTGCTGTCCTTCTGGTGACCCTTCTCTGGCGGACCCAACTGTGGTTCCCCGAGTTGATTCAGCAGATCGCAGCCCTGTGGCCAATTCCCCGGAGGAAAGACCTCCTTTCCCGGCATCCCGACCCAAGATGTGGGCCTTCTACACATGGCCCCTCAACGGGAGCTTACGGACCTCCCAGCGAGAGTCCTGACTACTCTCTCAGAGACTAGAGCTCCGTCCACGAGACGTCTCTACGCTCTTAAGTGGTCCGTCTTCTCTGACTGGTGTTCAGTCCAGAACCAGGCCCCTTTATCATGCGAATTACCTCTGGTACTCTCCCTCTTACAAGAGCTGATGGACGCGGGTCGCACCCCCTCCACGCTCAGTCTATGTGGAGGCCATAGCAGCGCACCACACTCCTGTGGCCGGCCAAGCTCTGGGTAGAAGCGGCCTGGCTCCGCTTCCTGAAAGGGGCAAGAGGCTCAACCCTCCTCGGCCTCTGACCA
>NW_026606806.1:27500-35000 GCF_029890125.1 Rhinichthys klamathensis goyatoka
AACCTAAGGACGCTTAACCCTCTGGGGACCAGGGTGTTTTTGGGGCCCTTGGGATGTTTTGACATGCACTGACATTTGTGCTTTTTTCAGTTATTTATAAACATGTTAATGGCAAAGGTGTAAATTCACTCTATATAGCACAAACGGGACTACCATGATAAGTGAGCAACATGTATGTACATGTTTGTATTTTTAAGAGAATAATGTTTATGCGTGGTTATTGAAAAAAAATAAAAATGAAAGTTGCTGAAAATAGACCACAAAACACATATTGATTATTTCTTCACAATACTTTTGAAAATTGTATCACATAGTCTAGAATATTTGCTCCAAAACTATGTGAGAATCATCCTGACTACTCATTCAGATAAGTCAATAAAGTCTTTTACATTTTTAATGACGTGTTTTGTTTGAGATGCAGAGATTTGTACGTCAGGAGGAGGATTTTATATTTGATCCGAGACTTAACTGGCAGCCAGTGAAGCTTCTTCAGGATGGGAGTGATGTGAAGTCCAAGCTTTGTGTGAGTGAGCATCCTAGCCGCAGAGTACATACTGGAGTCTGTCAGTAGCCTTGCTGGGCAGGCCGAACAGGACACCGTTACAGTAGTCAAGTCTGGAGGTGATGAAGGAGTGAATGAGGGTCTCGGCTATAGAGTTGGAGAGACACTGTCGGAGTCTGGAGATGTTCTTAACATGGTAAAAGGCAGTTTTAATAGTGTTTTTGATGTGTTGTTGGAAGGAGAGAGTGGAGTCCATGATGACGCCCAGGTTGCGTACTTGAGGAGATGCAGAGATTGAGCAGCCATCCACATCCAGTATAATGTCATCAACATTTTTAAGAAGTGACAGCGGGGCAAACACCATGAGTTCTGTTTTGTCTTTGTTGAGTTTGAGAAGGTTTCTGTCCAGCCAGTTCTTTATGTCCTTCAGGCAGTTGATAGGCGGCACTGGTGGAAGGGGAGTAGAAGGCTTAGTACTGATGTAGAGCTGGGTGTCGTCAGCGTAGCAGTGGAAGTGTAATCCATGTTTTCTGGATGATCATTTCCAAGAGGTAGCATGTAGATATTAAACAGCAGTGGGCCAAGCACCGATCCTTGTGGTATGCCGTGTAAGACTGGCGCCAGTTCAGAGCAAATGCCCTTAAGGGTGGTGTATTGTTGCCTGTTGGTGAGATAGGATTTAAACCAGGAATACACAGTACCAGCGAGGCCAATAAGTTCGGAGAGGCGAGTGAGAAGAATGGAGTGGGAGACTGTATCGAAGGCTGCAGAGAGGTCTAGAAGAATTAAGATGCTGACATGGCCTGAGTCAGCTGCCATGAGAAGCTCATTTGTGATTTTGATGAGGGCAGTTTCTGTGCTATGATGTGTTCTGAAACCAGATTGAAATGGCTTGTAGAGGTTGTGCTGTAGCATATGATGGTTGAGTTGGGAAGCCACAGCTCTTTCCAACTTGCATATGAAAGGTAAGTTGGAGATTGGGCAGTAGTGGTTTGGGTCATCTTGGTTCAGGCCTGATTTTTTAAGTGTAGGGATCACCGCAGCAGTTTTAAAGCTGGTGGGGACCACCCCAGAAGACAGAGAGGTGTTGACCTTGACCAAGGCAGTCGGCATTGGATCCTGTTTACTGGTCGTGGCTTTTGCTTTTGACACGTTTAAAGCACAGACTGGATGTAACCTAGATGTGCTGTGTATGACAGAAACCTGGCTAAAACCAGACGATTACATTACTTTAAATGAGTCCACCCCACAAGATTACAGTTATAAACATGAACCTTGTCTGAAAGGCAAAGGGGGAGGTGTTGCGGTAATTTATAGTAATATCTTAAAAATTACTGAGAAGTCTAGTTTCAAATATAATTATTTTAAAGTGTTGGTGCTTAATGTAACAATATAAACTGTAAATGATGAATCGCATTTGAGATTTGTGCTGGCTACTGTATACAGGGCACCAGGGCACCATACAGACTTAATCAAAGAATTTGCTGACTTTCTATCAGAGTTAGTACTGGCTGCAGATAAAGTCCTAATTGTTGGTGATTTTAATATTAATGTAGATAACGAAAAATATGCATTGGGATTGGCCTTTAAAGACATTCTTAACTCTATTGGAGTTAGATAACACGTGTCAGGACGTACTCATTGTCGTAATCATACTCTAGATCTAATACTATCACATGGAATAGATGTTGATACCGTTGAATTTCTGCAGCAGAGCGATGACATCTTAGATCATTATCTAGTCTCGTGTATACTTCATTTAGCCAAGGCTGCTAAGCCAACTCCGTGTTATAAATATGTTAGACCTATCACTTCTGCCACTAAAGATTGCTTTATCAATAATCTTCCTGATCAGTTTCATCATCTCAGCATCCCAGATAGCTTAGAAGAACTCGATATTGCGACAGAAACTTTTAACTCTCTCTTGCTTCAACGCCAGAAGTTTCCAAGCAGCACAACATGATGTTTTATTAACAAAGTTCGGGAGGAGCACGTTCGGTTAATTAACATGACTGGAGAGCACTCAGCAATCAATGATAAGAGGTGTATATATAGATTCAGCAATCTCACCTCACTCCATTGATAATTTAGCAGCATCCCTCCAGCGCCCCTTCTCCACACTTCCAGTCCTAAACACTTACATAGGGGGAGTACTCTGGGTTCGGGCCAAACTCCCCCCGGACAGCACGCCAAATACGCATTAAATCTTATCCACTCTAATTATATGTAAGTGTGAACTCGTGAAAGTAATGACTTTATGACCTTCTTAACTTACAAGATTGATAATATCAGGGAGAAAATTATAACTTTGCAACCGTCTACTACAGTATCGCATCAGGCAGTGCGTTGTAGTCTTTTAGTGTAATCTCGAATCTGCCTTTTCTGTCAAAGATATTAGAAAAAGCAGTATCCTCACAACTGTGTTCTTTTCTAGAAAGAAAGGATATCTGCGAGGATTTCCAGTCCGGATTTAGACCGTACCATAGTACTGAGACAGCTCTCATCAGAGTCACAAATGATTTGCTCTTACCATCCGATCGTGGTTGTATCTCTCTATTAGTGTTACTCGATCTTAGTGCTGCATTTGATACCGTCGACCACAACATTCAATATTTTCTCATTTTTCTCAGTTATTTCGCTTTATTTCCAGATTCAATCATTGGCTCATCTGACACAGTAGAGCACGTTCACACATGCGCACTCTTCAGAAACGGGGCTTTAAATCTCTTTAAGACGTAAATGACATTTGTATGTATTCTGAATAATAGACCCATGTTTAACTGAATGTCAGCTTGCTTATTTTGCTCAGATCAGGATTTATTGAGTCCACATGTCATGCAATCTAGAAACTCTGCTTCTAACCGCAGCTCGAGATCTGTGGCTCAAACACACAACACACAAAAGCGATGCTGTTTGCGAATGTTTGTTGGAATGATGGTTTCCGGGAACACGACTCGTTGAACTGCTGATAACGACGGAACTTGCTATTATAGTTGGCTAACGATGCTTTGGGGAAACACACCCCAGTTTGTGTGTCAGTGCAGGAGTCGTGATGAGGGCGATCGGATCGCGTGTCAGTGCAGGAGTCGTGATTCGGGCGATTCGGATCGCGTGTCAGTGCAGGAGTCGTGATGAGGGCGATCGGATCGCGTGTCAGTGCAGGAGTCGTGATGAGGGAGATCGGATCGCATGTCAGTGCAGGAGTCGTGATGAGGGCGATCGGATCGCGTGTCAGTGCAGGAGTCGTGAGGAGGGCGATCGGATCGCGTGTCAGTGCAGGAGTCGTGATGAGGGCGATCGGATCGCGTGTCAGTGAAGGAGTCGTGATGAGGGCGATCGGATCGCGTGTCAGTGCAGGAGTCGTGATGAGGGCGATCGGATCGCGTGTCAGTGCAGGAGTCGTGATGAGGGCGATCGGATCGCGTGTCAGTGCAGGAGTCGTGATGAGGGCGATCGGATCGCGTGTCAGTGAAGGAGTCGTGATGAGGGAGATCGGATCGCGTGTCAGTGCAGGAGTCGTGATGAGGGCGATCGGATCGCGTGTCAGTGCAGGAGTCGTGATGAGGGCGATCGGATCGCGTGTCAGTGCAGGAGTCGTGAGGAGGACGATCGGATCGCGTGTCAGTGCAGGAGTCGTGAGGAGGGCGATCGGATCGCGTGTCAGTGCAGGAGTCGTGAGGAGGACGATCGGATCGAGTGTCAGTGCAGGAGTCGTGATGAGGCCGATCGGATCGCGTGTCAGTGCAGGAGTCGTGATGAGGGCGATCGGATCGCGTGTCAGTGCAGGAGTCGTGATGAGGGCGATCGGATCGCGTGTCAGTGCAGGAGTCGTGATGAGGGAGATCGGATCGCGTGTCAGTGCAGGAGTCGTGAGGAGGACGATCGGATCGCGTGTCAGTGCAGGAGTCGTGAGGAGGGCGATCGGATCGCGTGTCAGTGCAGGAGTCGTGAGGAGGACGATCGGATCGCGTGTCAGTGCAGGAGTCGTGAGGAGGACGATCGGATCGCGTGTCAGTGCAGGAGTCGTGAGGAGGACGATCGGATCGCGTGTCAGTGCAGGAGTCGTGAGGAGGACGATCGGATCGCGTGTCAGTGCAGGAGTCGTGATGAGGGAGATCGGATCGCGTGTCAGTGCAGGAGTCGTGATGAGGGAGATCGGATCGCGTGTCAGTGCAGGAGTCGTGAGGAGGACGATCGGATCGCGTGTCAGTGCAGGAGTCGTGAGGAGGGCGATCGGATCGCGTGTCAGTGCAGGAGTCGTGAGGAGGACGATCGGATCGCGTGTCAGTGCAGGAGTCGTGAGGAGGACGATCGGATCGCGTGTCAGTGCAGGAGTCGTGAGGAGGACGATCGGATCGCGTGTCAGTGCAGGAGTCGTGAGGAGGACGATCGGATCGCGTGTCAGTGCAGGAGTCGTGAGGAGGGCGATCGGATCGCGTGTCAGTGCAGGATTCGTGATGAGGGCGATCGGATCGCGTGTCAGTGCAGGAGTCGTGAGGAGGACGATCGGATCGCGTGTCAGTGCAGGAGTCGTGAGGAGGACGATCGGATCGCGTGTCAGTGCAGGATTCGTGATGAGGGCGATCGGATCGCGTGTCAGTGCAGGAGTCGTGATGAGGGCGATCGGATCGCGTGTCAGTGCAGGAGTCGTGATGAGGGCGATCGGATCGCGTGTCAGTGCAGGAGTCGTGATGAGGGCGATCGGATCGCGTGTCAGTGCAGGAGTCGTGATGAGGGCGATCGGATCGCGTGTCAGTGCAGGAGTCGTGAGGAGGGCGATCGGATCGCGTGTCAGTGCAGGAGTCGTGATGAGGGAGATCGGATCGCGTGTCAGTGCAGGAGTCATGATGAGGGCGATCGGATCGCGTGTCAGTGCAGGAGTCGTGAGGAGGGCGATCGGATCGCGTGTCAGTGCAGGAGTCGTGAGGAGGGCGATCGGATCGCGTGTCAGTGCAGGAGTCGTGATGAGGGCGATCGGATCGCGTGTCAGTGCAGGAGTCGTGATGAGGGCGATCGGATCGCGTGTCAGTGCAGGAGTCGTGATGAGGGCGATCGGATCGCGTGTCAGTGCAGGAGTCGTGATGAGGGCGATCGGATCGCGTGTCAGTGCAGGAGTCGTGATGAGGGCGATCGGATCGCGTTTCAGTGCAGGAGTCGTGATGAGGGCGATCGGATCGCGTGTCAGTGCAGGAGTCGTGATGAGGGCGATCGGATCGCGTGTCAGTGCAGGAGTCGTGAGGAGGGCGATCGGATCGCGTGTCAGTGCAGGAGTCGTGATGAGGGCGATCGGATCGCGTGTCAGTGCAGGAGTCGTGATGAGGACGATCGGATCGCGTGTCAGTGCAGGAGTCGTGATGAGGGCGATCGGATCGCGTGTCAGTGCAGGAGTCGTGATGAGGGCGATCGGATCGCGTGTCAGTGCAGGAGTCGTGAGGAGGGTGATCGGATCGCGTGTCAGTGCAGGAGTCGTGAGGAGGGAGATCGGATCGCGTGTCAGTGCAGGAGTCGTGAGGAGGGCGATCGGATCGCGTGTCAGTGCAGGAGTCGTGAGGAGGGCGATCGGATCGCGTGTCAGTGCAGGAGTCGTGAGGAGGGCGATCGGATCGCGTGTCAGTGCAGGAGTCGTGAGGAGGGCGATCGGATCGCGTGTCAGTGCAGGAGTCGTGATGAGGGCGATCGGATCGCGTGTCAGTGCAGGAGTCGTGATGAGGGCGATCGGATCGCGTGTCAGTGCAGGAGTCGTGATGAGGGCGATCGGATCGCGTGTCAGTGCAGGAGTCGTGATGAGGGCGATCGGATCGCGTGTCAGTGCAGGAGTCGTGATGAGGGCGATCGGATCGCGTGTCAGTGCAGGAGTCGTGATGAGGGCGATCGGATCGCGTTTCAGTGCAGGAGTCGTGATGAGGGCGATCGGATCGCGTGTCAGTGCAGGAGTCGTGATGAGGGCGATCGGATCGCGTGTCAGTGCAGGAGTCGTGATGAGGGCGATCGGATCGCGTGTCAGTGCAGGAGTCGTGAGGAGGGCGATCGGATCGCGTGTCAGTGCAGGAGTCGTGAGGAGGGAGATCGGATCGCGTGTCAGTGCAGGAGTCGTGAGGAGGGCGATCGGATCGCGTGTCAGTGCAGGAGTCGTGAGGAGGGCGATCGGATCGCGTGTCAGTGCAGGAGTCGTGATGAGGGCGATCGGATCGCGTGTCAGTGCAGGAGTCGTGATGAGGGCGATCGGATCGCGTGTCAGTGCAGGAGTCGTGATGAGGGCGATCGGATCGCGTGTCAGTGCAGGAGTCGTGATGAGGGCGATCGGATCGCGTGTCAGTGCAGGAGTCGTGATGAGGGCGATCGGATCGCGTGTCAGTGCAGGAGTCGTGATGAGGGCGATCGGATCGCGTGTCAGTGCAGGAGTCGTGATGAGGGCGATCGGATCGCGTGTCAGTGCAGGAGTCGTGATGAGGGCGATCGGATCGCGTGTCAGTGCAGGAGTCGTGAGGAGGGCGATCGGATCGCGTGTCAGTGCAGGGGTCGTGATGAGGGAGATCGGATCGCGTGTCAGTGCAGGAGTCGTGATGAGGGCGATCGGATCGCGTGTCAGTGCAGGAGTCGTGATGAGGGCGATCGGATCGCGTGTCAGTGCAGGAGTCGTGATGAGGGCGATCGGATCGCGTGTCAGTGCAGGAGTCGTGATGAGGGAGATCGGATTGCGTGTCAGTGCAGGAGTCGTGATGAGGGCGATCGGATCGCGTGTCAGTGCAGGAGTCGTGAGGAGGGCGATCGGATCGCGTGTCAGTGCAGGAGTCGTGATGAGGGCGATCGGATCGCGTGTCAGTGAAGGAGTCGTGATGAGGGCGATCGGATCGCGTGTCAGTGCAGGAGTCGTGAGGAGGACGATCGGATCGCGTGTCAGTGCAGGAGTCGTGAGGAGGACGATCGGATCACGTGTCAGTGCAGGAGTCGTGATGAGGGCGATCGGATCGCGTGTCAGTGCAGGAGTCGTGAGGAGG
>NW_026606806.1:37500-100000 GCF_029890125.1 Rhinichthys klamathensis goyatoka
CATCAGATTGGATGGAGAAAAAAACCTTGGGAGAACCCAGGCTAGTCAGGGGCCAGTTCTCCTCTGGCTAACAATCATAGGGTTTTAAAGAAGCTTTACAGTAAGTGCATATCAGAGAGTACCTGGAAAAAATACATTTAGTTAATCATGTAATATTTAGGGGATAACATATCGCCGGCGTTGAGTCGTCTCTTCACAGGCGTTGGTCTTCTCATCACAGGCGTTGAGGCATCCGAAATCCCCGTGAGAGGCAGGATACCAAACTGGAGCCTACGAACGCCATTTTTCTTGGGACAAGCGTCCCGAGATAACAGCAGAAAGGCAGATGGGAAATAATTAGCATAGCTGATGTTCATAATGATTTCCATTACACGGGAGTAGGTGTTAGAAAACCATAATCTCACAACTCTCCGTAACCCAAACTCTCCGCAACCAACAGCAACCATACGGACCGACCCGTTTGTCTATAAGGCTGTCGAGCCCCACTGGTGCGTTAAGCAGTTTCAGTGGCAAACGGTTCCGTATGGCATAGCAGAGGACTAAAAGGTAAGCATTATGTGAATGCTTGACTAAAGAGACACGTCTTTAGTCTAGTTTTAAACTGTGTCAGCGAGTCAGAGCATCGGACCGTATCGGGAAGGCTATTCCAGAGTTTTGGAGCTAAATGCGAGAATGCCCTCCCTCCTTTCGTGGACTTCGATATCCTAGGAATGACCAGAAGCCTTGAATTTAGTGATCTTAGAGAACGCGGTGGATTGTAGGGCGAAAGAAGGTCCGTTAAGTACATAGGAGCTAAACCATTAAGGGCTTTATAGGTCAGGTTAGGTTATCTTTGAGACATTCTGTCAATTTAGATGAGGTAATGTTTTCATCTGGTCGTGATGAAATATATAATTGAGTGTTGTCAGCATAACAGTGGAAATTAATTCCATGTTTTCTTATAATATTACCAAGTGGCAGCATATATATTGAGAATAGCAGAGGGCCTAGCACCGATCCTTGCGGTACTCCGTAGTCTACTGACGTTAACTTTGATTTTCCCCCGTGTAAAGAGACAAAATGATAACGGTCAGATAAGTACGATCTAAACCAGCTTAATGCCTGTCCCTGAACACCAGTGTAGTTTTGTAGTCGATCCAAGAGTATTTTATGATCTATAGTGTCGAACGCGGCGCTAAGATCAAGTAGGACTAGTATTGAGATACAGCCTTGGTCAGAAGCTAAGAGTAGATCATTTGTAATTTTAACTAGCGCAGTTTCTGTACTATGATGCGGTCTGAATCCTGACTGGAATTTTTCATAGATATCATTTTCTTGCAAAAAAGAGCACAGTTGAGCGGATACAACTTTTTCTAGTATTTTGGACATAAATGGAAGATTTGAAATGGGTCTGTAATTTGCTAGGTTATTTGGATCTAGTTGCGGTTTCTTAATGAGAGGTTTTATTACTGCCAACTTGAATATTCTTGGAACATGACCTAAGAATAAAGACGAGTTAATAATATTAAGAAGAGGCTCTTCCACTACAGGTAACACTTCTTTCAGTAGTTTAGTGGGTATTGGATCTAATGAGCATGTTGTTGGTTTAGATGCAATAATAAGTTTATTTAGCGCTTCCTGTCCTATCGTTGCAAAGCGGTGTAGTTGTTCTTGAGGGACGATAATTGAGGCTGAATCATAAGAGACCATAGAGGATTGTACATTTATAATTGTGTTTCGAATGCTTTCTATTTTCTCATTGAAATAATTCATAAAATCATTACTACTAAACTGTAACGGTATATTTTGCTCTGGTGATGTCTGTTTATTTGTTAGTCTAGCCACGGTGTTAAATAAGAACCTTGGATTATTTTGGTTATTTTCTATTAGTTTGCGGAGGTGCTCAGCCCTGGCTGTTTTTAGAGCCTTTTTATAACGTGACATACTGTCTTTCCACGCGATTCTAAAGACCTCTAAATTAGTTTGTTTCCATTTACGCTCTAGGTTACGAGTTTCTCTCTTGATATCATGCGTAACACTGTTGTACCATGGTGCTTTAGTTTTCTCTTTAACCTTTTTTAATCTAATTGGTGCAACAATATCTAATGTACTAGTGAAAATGGTGCTCAAACTGCTAGTCATTTCCTCTAGTTCATCTGTTTGTTTGGGTTCACTGAGCAGCTGAGATAGATCAGGTAAGCTATTTGAGAATCTATCTATAGTGGTTGGAAGGATTGTTCTGCCTGGTCTATAACGTGGCGCAACATGACATATTTCAGCAGTACGTATTATGCACGTTACCATGTAATGATCAGTGACATCATCACTTTGCGGTATAATATCTATATCAGTTGGATTGGTTCCATATGATATAATTAAATCTAGTGTATGATTTAGACGATGAGTGGGACCACGGACGTTTTGCTTGACCCCAAAGGAGTTTAATAAATCTGTAAACGCAGCCCCTAACGCATCATTTTTGTTGTCTACGTGTATGTTAAAATCTCCAACAATTATTGCTTTATCGACATTGACCAATAGATCCGAGAGAAAGTCTGCAAACTCTTTTAGAAATTCAGCATATGGCCCTGGAGGTCTATATACAGTAGCCAAGGCTAGAGATAATATGGATTTCTTTCTTACATCTAAGAGCGTAACATTTAGCATAAGTGCTTCAAACGAATTAAATCTGTGACCTGTTTTCTGAGAAATATTAAGAATATCTTTATAGATTGTTGCAACACCGCCGCCACGACCAGTCAGACGGGGCTCATGCTTATAACAGTATCTTGGCGGAGTAGACTCATTTAGACCGAAATACTCATTTGGTTTAAGCCAGGTTTCAGTAAGGCAAAGTATATCGAAATTATTATCTGTGACCATTTCATTTACAATAACCGCTTTAGGTGTGAGCGATCTAATGTTTAGAAGACCTAGCTTTAGAAATTATTTTTGTTCACTGATATTTAGATTTTCTGGTTTAATTACAATAAGATTTTTGCTAGATCCTGCACTAGATTTATTGTTTGGCTTCACTAAACGAGGAATAGACACAGTTTCTATATAATGTTCTTCACTACGTATATCAATTAAGTTTGGACAGCAAAGACTGTGATTTGGATTTTGACTTATTAGTCATCTGGTGCGTAACGTCTTGGAGATATTATCCGACAGAACAGCCGCTCCGGCTCTGCTGGGGTGCAGGCCATCAGCACGGTACAGCCTGGGTCGCTCCCAAAACAGATTCCAATTATTTACAAAGAGCAGTTTCTGTTCATTACACAGTGACATTAACCATTCATTTAGTGCAAATAGTCTACTGAACCTTTCTTGTCCTAGTCGGTACGTGGGAAGCGGTCCAGACACGATGATCGTTGCCTCAGGCGCTGTGTTGCGTACCGCCTCGATCAGGCTCATGTAGTCCTTCTTCAGAACCTCCGTCTGCCGCAGCCTGACGTCGCTCCCTCCCGCATGCAGCACCACAGCTCCGACGCGCTCGTCCCCGGTCAGGATTTCGGGAACCTGTGCAGCGATATCAAGAACACGAGCACCAGGAAAGCAGTGAGAGCGCACCTTACCTTTACCTGAGGTAGCACGGACATGGCGGACCATGGACGTGCCGATGATCACGGCGTCGTCGCGTTTCGACTCGCGAAGAGGGGAGAAGCGGTTCCGAGTGGAGATCTCGAAGACCGGGAGGGGCGGAGGAGTAGCTCTGGTCCTGGCTCGCGTCTTCCGCTGCGTGATCCATGGTCCATTGTGTTGTGTCGGTGCCGGAGTAAATGAAGCCCGAGATGATCGCGTCCTTCTGGACAGAGAAACACACGGAGTAGACGAACTCGGAGTTAAAGAGTTACTAACCACTAACTTGTGAGCATCGGCGCGTGCTGCTTCAAGTGCTGATCGCCGATCCAACAGCTCGGCTTGCTTTTCCAGCAGACCACGGATCTGTTTCTCCACGGATTCCAGCTCCAGATTCACCGAGAATAGCTCGAAAGTGTCCTCACCTGCACTCAGAGGTAAAGTTAGACACGCATCCGATATGTTCGCCATTATAACAAATGAGCTGTAAATTAGCAGTGATACTACAACTATCAGTACTAATTTAGGACTGCAATGTCAAATATAACCCATGTCCTTTCAGTGAAAGGGTGTAATCGTGTCACTACTGTGTGTGTCCTGTGTGTGTGTGTGAGTGTGTGAGAGAGAGAGAGAGAGAGAGAGAGAGAGTGTGTGTGTGTGTGTGTGTGTGTGTGTGTGTGTGTGAGAGAGAGTAGAGTGTGTGAGTGAGTGTGTGAGTGAGTGAGTGTGTGTGTGTGTGTGTGTGTGTGGTGTGTGTGTGTGTATGTGAGAGAGAGAGAGAGAGAGAGAGAGAGAGAGAGTGTGTGTGTGTGTGTGTGTGTGTGTGAGCGCCCTCTACTGTCAGCGGTCGCTATGGTAACGTCAGACGGAGCCGCAGACACTAATGGCAGAAGAACATCAGGCTCGATGAGATCCCGCGGTAACAGACACACACACACACACACACACGCCAGAACTCTCATCTCCGAGGATTATTAGGCGGACACTGGAATACCCGTGATTGAAGATGCCGTGGATTGTGCCTTTTCTCCATTTCTACTCGAACTTTCCATTAACTTGCGCTGTTTCTCTACATCTGTCTGCAGTGCACGGCGAATGCGCGCGCCCGCGGGCGGATAACAGGCGCCGACATGTTTTCACTCCTCAGGAACACAGACCCGAGCCTGAGTGATGCATCATGGTGCTGTCGTGTGTGTGTGTGTGTGTGTGTGTGTTCTGATCAGAGGTCAGTGATTGATGGAGGATCGATGATGATGATGGGCAGATGCTCGTGCACACGCGCACACGCGCACACATCACCTGACAGCTCAGTTTAATGGATTACTGACAACTAGGTCGGATTTTTCTGACAAATGAATGGATTACCGAGTCGCACCTCATTATTGCACATCATTCCTCTTCATCTCTTCCTCTGCTGATCTCAGATTGGACATTTCCTGAGCTCTTTACCACATGTAAGTTCACAGACTGGTGTTAAAGGGGTCATGACAGGAATTTTTAAACATTTATTTAGTAATACATGACCATTTTCTGTCTGTTTCGAGCGGCACTTCAGTGTGAACAGCCAGTGTTCTGATTGGCTGCTGTCTTTGCATGAGAAATGAAGGATCGTGACGTGGAGGTGTTTTCAAACCCTTCATCATAAAGTGCTATGTAGAAATGATGAAATCAAGAAGAAAATAAGAGTATAATAGTATAAAAACAAAAACCCTGGACATTTCTTGTCTGTTTCAGCCTCTGCTACCAATATCAACAACGGGAATAAGCAGTTTGAGCATATATAGAATTTGACTATATTCTAATGCAATAGATAGCATTATGTTAACAGTTTAACTGAATTGCGTCCCAGTTTGCATACTTTGGACTATTGCTGCGTTGTAGTATTTAAATAGTGTGATTAGTGTGTTCACAGTGCACTTCAGATACCCATGATGCACTTAATCAAAGAAAAAAAAGAGGGCCATTTTAGTTTCTATATTCTCAAAAGTGCTGATTGTGATCGAGGTCTATTGGTTTAGATGTTTAAACACACACACACGCTCTCACACACATATATATTAGGGATGCACCAATGATAACCAATGATTCTTCATATTTGAAAACCGATAACCGATATATTGGCCGATAAAACTAAATCCAAATTTTTTAGAGCCTGATTACAAAAACAAAAGTCTCCTTATTGAAAGCCATGTCCCAAACACACAATTATAATGATGTTCTCTTTATAATTTTATGCAGCAATCATTAGGCTGGCAATCAGCAAACCTCCCATGTTTAAACAGCACCTTTGTGACTTTAGGAACTCAAAATGGTGAATTAGGTAAGAAAGAGGGAGCTGTAACGGGAACACAAATGTCTTTGTTCATTTGTAACCCAACAATGGTGAATAATTGCTACTGCTCAAATACAGCCATAAATAAACTGACCTTGATCATCTCTAAAGTACAAATACTACAGTCTGCTGAAGCATTACACACCGAAACAAACACCAATAACACTGAAAGTCAGCACATCCTGACTCAAAGGCCATAAATATTACATCAGCAGATCAGAATGAAACATTAGAGCGAAAGCAGCGGTTTGCTGTCAGTCCAGGATCAGTTTCCATCCAATGACAGGTCATTTGCAAAGCCTTCTTCATGGTTCATGAACAGTCTGTGCTGAACAACACAATCCTGCACTGTGATCAGGTGCTTCGTTATAATAACCCTCAGCTCTTTCTTAATATTGATCCCTCTGATGTGGAGACATGGGTTTCCATTTCCAGGAGCAGAGAAGTAATGCACTGTATTCGTACAGAGAAAATAATGCAGCTTTTATCAATTTCTGTAGAATTTCTTTCCTGGATGAAACTGTTGGAGCGACCTGAAAAACTTAAAGCACTGTTCATTTATTTTGTATTTATTTATTTTGTTCTATTTCATTTATTCATCATATTGTTTGTTATTTGCTTCTGTTGTTTTATTACCGACTATTTACTTCAATAATGGACTTTTTACCTACATTAGTTAGTGTAGTTTTTCTGTGATGTCGAAATTGGTGTGGAAAATCGTGAAATTAAACTGGCATCCAACATTTTGGTATAATTATTCCAGCAAATAAAAAAAAATCATATTAAGTAAAATAAAATAGACAATATAGGATGTTGGTCATATCACCCTCCCCTGTCATAACCCCTTTAACATCACATTGATTTTTAATATTGTTGAATTGCAAGAATTTCACTCATATTTTGTTTCTATTTTTCAACAGCGTATCAGGCTGTGGAGGCCAAAGAAAACACAGTCAATAACAACTGAATGTATGCCATGAAGAAACTCCCTTTGAATGAGAAGGTAAAGTGGGGAGAGGCGTCCCAGATCCAACCAGAAGCGCTATAGCCACACAAACACGGACGAACAGAAACATGCTGTGGACGGTGGTTCTGAGGTCCATAGCGTGGCCTACATTTGTAGCGTCCCTATTTCTAGCAGTGGGACCTGCATTCTCCGGAGTCTTTAATGCCTTAGGTAAAGATATTTTTAGTGAGTTTGGAGAGTTCCAGCTCGACGAGAAAGGCCCAGCGGAGCTACGGAAACTCCAAGCCTCTAATCTCCATCCTAACTTGTACTTTAACCAAGACGATGTACCACTGTTGAGACAAAGGTCAACTACAACTCATAGCCAGATTTTTAAAGTCATCCGGACCGCTGTGATGACGATGCTCTCGACCGGCCCGCTCTACATGCCACCCACAAAGCATGAGGAGTTCACCAGCAAATGGAATGAGATTTATGGAAACAACCTCCCAGCGCTGGCCCTGTACTGTTTACTGTATCCCGAGGACTCTTCTGCCCTGCTCTTCCTGAGGAAGTTCATGGACCGAATGTCGGAATATCCGGACTGGAGAGTAACCAGTGCACCCAATGATGAAGGTCCAATGGCTCATTCGCTCACTGGATTTGCTACTGCTTTTGACTTCATCTACTCGTTCCTGGACCAGCAGCGCAGAGACCTGTACTTGAAGAAGATTTGTGCTGAAACCAGAGAGCTGTACGAAGCATCGAAGTACCGGGGCTGGGGGAAACAGTTCCTTCAGAACCACCAGACCACTAATATTCTGGCTATTTTGACCGGAGCAATAGTCGTGGGCGCACATGACGTCACTGAGTCCATGGTTTGGAAACATGTTTCTGTAAATTACATGGAGAAGACAATGTTTCTGTTAAATCATGTTGTAGACGGCTCTCTTGACGAGGGAGTTGCATACGGGAGCTACACAGCTAAGTCCGTTACGCAGTATGTTTTCCTAGCGCAGCGCCACTTCAACATAGACCACACACAGAACAACTGGCTGCGCACTCACTTCTGGTTTTATTACGCCACGTTGCTTCCCGGGTTCCAGAGAACGGTTGGTATAGGAGACTCCAACTATAACTGGTTCTACGGACCAGAGAGCCAGTTAGTCTTTTTAGACACTTTTGTGATCAAAAACGGGTCGGGGAATTGGCTGGCACAGCAGATTAGGAAGCACAGGCCTAGAGACGGTCCCATGGGTCAGTCCTTAGCCCAGCGCTGGACGACGCTTCACACAGAGTTTATCTGGTATAATGCCGACCTCACGCCACAACCCCCTTACGGTCACAGTAAGGCCAAGATGCACATATTCTCCAACTGGGGCGTGGTGACGTATGGCGCGGGTTTATCTGTGGCTCAGGGCAACACCTTTGTCTCATTTAAATCTGGAAAGCTTGGTGGCCGGGCAGTGTTTGACATCGTCCATGCTAAGCCTTACTCATGGGTGAACGGGTGGAACAGCTTCAACCCGGGTCACGAGCACCCAGACCAAAACTCATTCACTTTCGCCCCTAATGGACAAGTATTTGTTTCCGAGGCTTTATACGGCCCCAAATACAGCTTCCTAAACAACGTGTTAGTGTTCAGCCCTTCCCCGACAAGCCAGTGTAACATCCCTTGGGAAGGTCAGCTTGGCGAATGTGCGAAGTGGCTGCGCTGGACCGACGACGGGGTCGGAGACTCGGCAGGAGAGCTGGTCGCCGCTTCTGCCCACGGAGACACCATGTTCGTGAGCGGCGAAGCGGCCAATGCGTATTCCTCAGCCATGAGGTTAAAGAGTGTGTACCGAGCCCTGGTGCTCCTTAACTCACAGACTCTACTGGTGGTCGACCATGTTGAGAAAAGACACGACTCGCCAGTGAACATGGCCAGTGCGTTCTTTCACAACCTGGATATCGACTTTAAGTATGTGCCCCATAGTTTCTCAGACAGGTACAATGGGGCGCTGATGGACGTCTGGGATGCTCATTACAAGATGTTCTGGTTTGACAGTCAGGGACACAGTCCTGATACTCAAATACAGGAGGCTGAGCAGGAGGCAGAGTTTAAAAAGAGGTGGACACAGTTTATCAATGTCTCCTTTCCTTTCACTGATTCGGTCAGTAGAATGGCGTACGTGATGCACGGGCCTTACGTGAAAGTTTCCGACTGTAGGTTCATTGAAAGCAGTAAGAATGGGCTCAAACTTTCTCTCACCATCAACAATACTGAGAAAATAGTTTCGATAGTAACCAATCACAAAGACATTGGGGCACGTTCAAGCTATCTGGGGTTTGGGGGTTACGCTAAGGTGGAAGACAGACATCAGATAGTCCGGTTTGGCTTGGGGACACAGCTTGTCCCCAAACAGACCAAGTTACACAATCATCTGTTCGACTTTGGAGTCACGGTGAATGTTGCAGCTGGGGTAATACTGTGTGTGGCGATTGTTTTCCTGACCCTACAGCGCAAGTTTTACGCTTGCTTTAGCAGACTGATGCATTACGCTTTGCTTTCTGTCTTAATGCTGTGGATAAGCGAGCTCCTGTTCGTCTCCAACAGCTGCGATCAGCTCCTATGTGGAGTAAAGTGGCACGGATCCGCCACAGACCCGGAGCTCAGCAAACAAATGACATTTTATGACCAGCATCAACTCCCTCTCCCCACTGTAGTGATAACATCGCTGCCTGGCTCCGGGTCCGACATCCTTAAGCACCTTTTCTACAACAACACAGACTTCGTCTACCTACGCATCCCCACAGAACACTTGGATATACCTGAAACAGAGTTTGAGTTTGACTCTTTAGTAGATGCTTGTGAATGGACACGCTCAGAAGCACAGTATGGGCGTTTTAAAATGATTCAGGGCTGGCTACAGTCACTGGTCCACAACACCCACTTATTCCTGCAAAATATTCCACTCCATGACACCAGCCACATGAAGCCGGCCCAAAGAGTCAGTCTATCCCAGGACAAGAGGAAGAGACTGAGGAGACGAGAGTCCAGGGCTGAAATGAAAGGTCGTGTGCGAGTGGACAGGGATGTGGAGTATGTGAGGGAGTTGAGGAGACACACGGTGGACTACCCTAATGCCCGTGTCGTCCTCAACCTGTGCAGCGGCAGCTGGGCTCTAAAGCTGCCCTTTCTCCAAGAAGTCCTCGGCCCATCTTTGAGGGCCATCTACGTCATCAGGGACCCTCGTGCGTGGGTTTATCTGATGCTGTATAATAGCAAACCTAGCCTTTACTCGCTCAAGAACATTCCTCAGCATCTAGCCCTCCTTTTCAAAGAAGATACGGTTAGTGACGGGTGTCCGACCGCATTCGCAGCCGAGTTCAGAACGCTGTGGCTCCTCATATCTCGTTCAGAGACTGATCCTGTGCTGTTGCTGGCCCACCTGTGGCTCGCCCACACGGCCGCCGTCCTCAGAGTCACGTCCACCTTATCCGAAGAGTCCTTTCTTCAGGTCAGGTTTGAGGATGTTGTAGATTATCCTCAGGACACAGCCGAGAAGATACACTCCTTCCTCGGAGTCCCCGTATCTCCCTCGGCCCTGAATCAGCTCATGTTCACCACCTCCACAAACTTGTATAACTTGATGTATGAAGGGGACATATCACCAGCCAACATCAACATATGGAGGCGAAACCTGCCAAGGAGAGACATCAGACTCATAGAGCACACCTGTGGGTTCCTGATGAGGCAGCTCGGGTATCAAATGTTCTCTGACTGATTAGCTGCTGGCCAGCTGTTGTCCTAAATCTCTTGTGTCTGTTTGATATTTGTGTTGTATTTTGCACAAATTTGGGTTGCAAACCAAGTAAAAGTGAAAATGAAAGAAATAGGCACAAGAATTGAATGTCAATCTGTGACAGTCTGCACCATGTCTGATCTAACATATGTCATTTTTTACTACAATGCCTTCAGGATACCGTTCAAAAGTTTTAGATCGATAAGATGTTTTTAAAAGAAGTCTCTTCTGCTCACCAAGACTGCATTTGTACAGTAAAAGAGTTGTATTGTGAAATATTATTGCAAGCTAAGGGTGTACTCACACTAGGCACGGCTGTCTTGTCCCGAGCCCTGGCGCGATTGTCCCCCCATACAACGTTCTGGGCCGGAGCACGCTAACCCATTTACCATGCAACTTTTTGTTTTAAAGTGAACAGGAAGAAAAGCACTTTCGCTAATAGACTGCTTAGTGGATTTATCATTTATGCCGCGCAGCGATGTTGATTATGCGGCACGTATCAGAAGATGACTTTGATGGAGGAATTTGCAGCTTTACTTGCAAACTACAATTCCTGTTCATCAATTAGGAGGGAACCAGACCCGTTATAAACCTAAATATACTTGATTTAACTAAATTAATTGAAAAGTGTACTGTCCAGGTAGGTTGTAATAGAAGATGCTTGCTGTTGTAATGATGACAGTAGCGCACACACCAGTGTTAGCTGTGGTTAGCGATCACACTACATGCGTACCGTACTGGACCAGTGCAGAATCGATCACACTAGTGAACCGAACCAGACTCTGGGGGTCACACGCGTTCGGCACGGTCCAGATCGCCTCGTGTGAGTTCTCCCTAATCTGCTTTCTATGGAAGCTTGATTCCAACACAGAATAAAAAATAAAAAAGGTAATTTTTATCTGTTTTTGCTGTATTTTGGATAAAATAAATGCAGCCTTGGTGAGCAGAAAAGGCTTCATTAAATATTCTTACCAATCTAAAACTTTCAAAAGTGACAGTAAAGACTGAGATATTCACATTAGTATCCTTTAACACTGTGTTTCCTGTTGTATGACACTTGTGAAGTATCATACAACAGGAAAAGATCAACATAAGGATCATCATCACCATCTATATACAGTAAAGATAATGCTTTGCTCCCATAGTCACATCATGCAAGTCCCAATGGTTGAAGAAATTGATTGTTGGGTGAAAAATCAACAGTCCAGATCCACAACAGAGTTTTGCTGTAATCAGATATTGAAGGATCGATGACATTGTTTTCCCAAAACGACAGAATGATTTAGAAATGATTTCTTATTATGGATAAGGTTTTCTGGGCTGAAACAATGTTTTAAAGAATGGCAAATTACAGAATCATTACGAAGCAAGCATTTCATCATTTCACTTAGCATGAAACAAAACACAAAGTGTTCATAGAATGTTTTTGTTGTATTTTTTGCTTGGCAAACCCACTGTAATAATATCTGCACTGTACGCGTGTCCACAAACCCATCATGCAGTCGAGCGCTTCTCCACGCCGGAGGGTTCGATCTCTGTCTCCATCTCTGAGCTCATCATACAATAAAGATGATGTATAACGCTTCACCTGTGGTCAGCAAAGGACAATCATGTAAAACACTTTCCTTGGTCATTTAGAATCACACTGTGTGACAAGCCTTTTAAAATATGTTTTACTTATTATTTTTGTTACTTGTATAATAGTACTTATTACAATAGTGACTAGTATCTATTCAATAGTACTTAACCATTACAAATCAGTACCTAAATATAAATGTACTTATTCAAAATTTCATAAGTGACTTGTATTTAGTTAAACTTTTCTAGTCTAGAAAACGCAAGCACAACTTACTATTCAATGACTCACAACTATTTAGACCAAACATATCCCTATCTCTACAGTAGATAACATGTTGAATATTAATGCAGCGTAGTTATGCAGAATAAGCATTTGAACCCTTACGCTTAGACCCGTTCACACCAATGACGATAACTATAACAATGATAAAGATATAGTTGTATAAATCAGTCTACAGCACAACTATAACGATAACGAACCCTATCACTGAAGTATTTTCCAGAATGACTGATGAACGATAAAACACTGACAGCCAATCAGAATCCATCCTGCTCTACAGAGCTCCAGCATTTAAAGCGACAGACGCCAAAACTGAACCATAGCTTTGATCATATGGTCTGCTTCTGAACGTTAATAACATGTGTGAGCGGTCACACTCACTTCTCTTCATAGCAGATTTACTCGTGTACTGTGTTTCTGAGGCGCTGCTCTCAAACCTTCATCGAGTGAGTAACATCTCATCAGTGTCATCAGACTCTCCCGATCCGCTGGGACTGCAGACAGATTCACTCTCAGAGAACCTGGGGCCTATACCATGAAGCCGGTTTAGGTGGCTAGCCAGCTGTGTTTCAAAATAGTTTGCGCCAACCCTGGGTTTTAGGTACCATGAAAGTGGTTTGGCTTTTAGCAGTGTTCATCGCCATAGTAACTCACACTCCACGGCTAACCTGGTCCGGGGCAGGTTATGTTCCAGGTAAAAGATCTTAAACTGAACTTGGACCAATCAGCTGTGAGCAAAGTGACACATGTCTGATAGGATAAAGTCACTCCACCTGTTTCTACTCCAAATTAAGGTTACTACATGGCAAATGATTTTTGAAGACAAAATTGTCTGGCTTTTACTAATACTTATTTAGAATAAAAATGTATGATTTGGATATTATTTATGTAATTATTATAACCTTAATCGATCACACATGTACAATTTTAGTTAAACAATTTTTAGTATGCACAGTTTAAATTAATAGATATATAAAGGTAATATAAATATGCTTTAGAATCAATAGATAAACTATACATTTACTACATGTGAGCTTAAATGTTCAATTCACTCCTATTGATAATACCTTTATCAATTGTATAAACTAACTTCACAACTTTTACTTGCACTGATATAGCAGACTTTTTAGTTATCCTCTTTCATAGACAGCTATTTTATTTGCTGTGTAAATTTGTTTAAATTCTTACTATTTTTCAATCTTGTAATATTCTTGCAAAAGAGAGATGTGAATCTCACTGCTTCTCTCGCGAGAAATTAATCTCAGTTTCACTCTTTCTCAGCATGTGATTGGCTGTTCGCTACTGATGTCACACCTAAACTCCTAAACTCAGGATCAAAGCCTGAGTTGACAGAGAAAGTTGATGATGAGTGTCATGGTACCAACAAAGCCTGCTTGGATTGGTTTGGTTTTGTCAACTCAAAACTAATCGTGTAACCCTGAGTTTGTTCAACTACCATCATGGCACAGGCCCCTGGAATATAATAGCCTACACACACAACCCGATCTCACGACCAATTCGTCCGAATTTGACGAGTGATTAAAAGATGGCTAATTCGTAACAATTCGTACGACCTCACTGGTACGAATTAGTACGATTTTTGCTAAAACGTACATATTTGACGAGTTGCCCAATTCGTATGAATTCGTACGAATGACCTACCCCTGACCCCGCCCCTAAACCTACCCATCACGTGGGTTTAGACAAATGTACGTAAATTCATATGAATGAGGACGTACGAATTGTTACGAATTAGCCATCTTTTAATCACTCGTCAAACTCGGACGAATTGGTCGTGAGATAGCGTTGACACATACACACACACGCGCGCACGCACAAACACACACACACACGACACACGCACGCACAAACACACACACACACACACACACGACACACGCACGCTCGCACTCACGCACGCAGGCACACACACACACAGACACACGCACAAACACACACACACACACACACACACACGCACGCACGCTCGCACACACACGCACGCTCGCACGCACGCACGCACACACACGCTCGCACGCACGCACGCACACACACGCACGCACGCACACGCACGCACGCACGCACACACAATGAATTTTTTATAGTGCGCTTGTTCTTGTAATTGTCTTTTCAAAACATAAATGTGACGGCATTGGAATTAAATACAATCAAATCAACCTATTAGGCCTAAGTCCTATTACTTATTCACATGTTACTTTTTTATGTTAGATCCAAAATTTGAAATCTGAAAATACAGTTTTTTACAATCACTTTGCTACTATTTTCAGAACCTTGATGTCATTTTTCAAAACTCTAGACACAAAACTCAAAACGGTTATCACTTGTAACACAGGCTGTCTAATGTTCAAAACATTGCATTGTGCATTCACATCTTTAAAGAAATCTTGCACTTGCACAATCATTGGTTCAAAAAACAAATTTACTGTGAAATACCATTGAAACACAACTATAGATCACCCACACACAACCAACCGATTTCACTGTGTCATTGTTCGTACAATCATTAAACATTGTAGAACAAAATAGGTGATCCAGGTTTCATTATGGTCTACATGTACAGTAAATACATCTCTGTAAAAGCACTGCAGTCGTAGAGAGAATATTACAGACACAGTGGAATCACTGAACAAAGTGTGTAATATATTGATGCAAAACACTACAGTGCAATCACAACACAGGTTTATTGGAATCAAAGCAAAAATATTAAATATTAGGCTACATCCATGGATATTGTAGTCTAACTGGTTCATGCGAATTGGTGACAATGAATATCGTTATCTTGAAACTGTCATGATTTACTGTAAACATGGAAGATTGTGTGTCTGTTTCCATACAACTATGCATTAAGAGTAATGCAACAGTTACTTATCATTTTAAGCGGTTGTATCAATTGATAGTTAGATCATTGTAAGGAAATGAACAGACACTCATTTGAAATGTAATGTGTGAATTGCCTTTTGAAATAGTAGCACTGTGATGTTAAGTTGTGTCATATTGAACAGGGGATTTTTGTTGAATGAACAAATGATCTAAGTTTTATGTGTATTGTATCCAAGCAATTGAGAAAAGGGTTAGAGTTTTGAAAAATGTGCATTTTGATCATTGGTTTTGAGTTTTGTGTCTAGAGTTGTGAAAAATGACATCAAGGTTCTGAAAATAGTAACAAAATGATTGTAAAAAACTGTAATAATTTTAACAAAAAAATCAATAACAAATACATTAAAAACTCAAAGATAAGAGGTAAAAAGCCCAGTGTTTTTAATGCAAAAAGAACATTTGTGCTGCACCGGCGATTCCTTCTTTTTGCCTTGTTCTGTCCTGCCCTGGTCGCACCGGATTGTTGGTTGCAGAAGCGCAGAGAACCCTCTTTTTCAACCCAGTGTTTTTAATGTTTGTTAGAGGTTCCTGTTTACAGGAGTAAACCTTCAGGCAAGGAAATATTACATGACAATCAACCCATAAAGGTCGAACAGGGTTAGTCCAGGTTAGTCCAGGGTTAGTCCAGGGCTTTCCCTACAGTGGCAGGCATGAGATCCAGCAATTCTGCACTTCAGAGCACAGAGAGGCTCCAGACTGAAGGCAGTGATGAAGAGGAAGATTAAGGCGATAACCCTTTCCTCCTCATCTCCCGTGTGTGTGTGTGTGTGTGTGTGTGTGTGTGTGTGTGTGTGTGTGTGTGTGTGTGTGTGTGTGTGTTATTACTCTCCCTCGTGTCTCTTCACTGCACTCTCTCTCTCTCTCTCTGTGGATTTATTCTCTTGACAACGGTCCCTCTTTCTTTGTGTTTCAGGAAAGTCTCCATCATGTGTTTCCTCTGATTTGGGTCATTCCTCTCACAACAGAATCAACCCAACACCTTCAGTTCATGTTTATGCGACGCTTTCATTCTTTCAAATCGGCTTTACTTAAAAACCAGCCAGAGACCGTGACGGACATCAACTCAATAATCTCCGTATGGCAATAATACAGAGCTCAATATATTGTGCTGGAGGTTATGAGTTATGAGTTATGTTCTCCGTGACCTGATGAGGGCGACAGTATGTAGGGTGCGAGAGAAGTGCACTAGAGTTCGTCTGTGTTAAAGGCGCAGTACCTGTGGGTTACTCTGGAACTGATATCACATCTATCTAGATTAGCCAATGTCATCAGATTACAAAAACGAAGTAGCCTACTTGTTGTTTGTGAGGTTATGTACAATATTTATGTGCATTATATTAGCTATGAATTAAAGCATTCTAAAACCATTTCTAAGGAAAAGAATATAACATTAATTCTATATATATGCACAAGAGGGCGCCATCAGCACATTTCCTGACTCAGCACAGCATGATCAAGCCAGAAATGATTAATCATGGAATTAATACGCTAAACCATTGACATATTCCACTTTAAATGTTTACTGAATATTTACTAATCCGCTGTTTTGTAGAGGAGGGTTTTGGAGATTTGGAGCCAAATTACATTAGGATAAAAATGACTTTAGAAAGATGGCAGCATCATTATTTTATTTTTACACAGATATTGGCAGATCTATCAGTCAAATCTGTCGGCTTTAGTCTTCTGTGTCTCATTACATGCCAACAGTGACAGTTCAACAGTGGGAAAAAGCACTTTATATTTTGCGTTAAAGATATCTTAATATCTTTTCAGATATTGTTTCTTAACAGACTTTAGTTGTGTTCATGATCAGGGGCGTAGCCAGAATTTTATTTTTGGGGGGTCCCGTCTTTAAATGAGGGGGCAACATATACATATATATAGCCCATACAACGGTAATACAGTAGGGTACAGTATTCCTAATCTAATCTACTATACTCTACAGCTCTACTCTACTGTACTTTACTCTACTGTACAGCTCTACTCTACTGTACTCTACTGTACTCTACTGTACTTTACTCTACTGTACTTTGCTCTACTGTACAGCTCTACTCTACTGTACTCTACTCTACAGTTCTACTCTACTGTACTCTACTGTACTCTACTCTACACTACTCTACTGTACTGTACTCTAATCTACTGTACTCTAATCTACTGTACTGTACTCTACTCTGCTGCACTGTACTCCACTCTACTCTATTGTACTATACTCTACTGTACTGTACTGTACTCTACAGCTCTACTGTACTCTACTCCACTCTACTGTACTCTACTCTACAGCTCTACTGTACTGTACTCTACTCTACTGTACTCTACTCTACTGTACTCTACTCTACAGCTCTACTCTACTGTGCTCTACTCCACTGTACTCTACTGTACTCTACTCTACTGTAGTCTACTCTACTGTACTGTACTCTACTCTACTCTACTGTACTCTACTCTACTCTACTGTACTCTACTCTACTCTACTGTACTTTACTGTGCTCTACTCTACAGCTCTACTCTACTGTGCTCTACTCTACAACTCTACTCTACTGTGCTCTACTCTACTGTAATCTACTCTACTGTACTGTACTGTACTCTACTCTACTGTAATATACTCTACTCTACTCTACTGTACTGTACTCTACTCTACTGTACTCTACTGTACTCTACTCTACAGCTCTACTCTACTGTGCTCTACTCCACTGTACTCTACTCTACTGTACTCTACTGTACTCTGCTGTACTCTACTGTACTATACTCTACTCTACTGTACTGTACTCTACTCTACTGTACTCTACTGTACTCTACTCTACAGCTCTACTCTACTGTGCTCTACTCCACTGTACTATACTCTACTATACTCTACTCTACTGTACTCTGCTGTACTCTACTGTACTCTGCTGTACTCTACTGTACTATACTCTACTCTACTGTACTGTACTCTACTCTACTGTACTCTACTCTACAGCTCTACTCTACTGTGCTCTACTCCACTGTACTATACTCTACTCTACTCTACTCTACTGTACTCTGCTGTACTCTACTCTACTGTACTCTACTGCACTCTACTCTACTGTACTCTACTCTACTCTACTGTACTCTACTGTACTCTACTCTACAGCTCTACTCTACTGTGCTCTACTCTACTGTACTCTACTGTACTCTACTCTACTGTACTCTGCTGTACTCTACTCTACTGTACTCTACTGTACTCTACTCTACTCTACTGTACTCTGCTGTACTCTACTCTACTGTACTCTACTGTACTCTACTCTACTTTACTCTGCTCTACTCTACTCTACTGCACTCTACTCTACTGTACTCTACTCTACTGTGGTCTACTCTACTGTACTCGACTGTACTCTACTCTACTCTACTGTACTCTGCTGTACTGTACTGTACTCTACTCTACTCTACTCTACTGTACTCTACTCTACTGTACTCTGCTGTACTCTGCTGTACACTACTCTACTGTACTCTACTCTACTGCACTCTACTCTACTGTACTCTACTCTACTGTACTCTACTCTACTGTACTCTACTATACTCTACTGTACTCTACTCTACTCTAGTCTACTGTACTCTACTCTACACTGACTCCATGTGAAGCTGATATAGTTCACAGCGCTCCACATCCGTCAGTAGAGGCCGAGACTGCCTGAATGTGTGTTTTGTGTGTCGGTGCGCCACTAACAGCATTAGTGTAACGGGCAGCACATGCTACTCTACTGTACTCTACTCTACTCTACTGTACTCTACTCTACACTGACTCCATGTGAAGCTGATATAGTTCACAGCGCTCCACATCCGTCAGTAGAGGCCGAGACTGCCTGAATGTGTGTTTTGTGTGTCGGTGCGCCGCTAACTGCATTAGTGTAACGGGCAGCACATGCTACTCTACTGTACTCTACTCTACTGTACTCTACTCTACTCTACTGTACTCTACTCTACACTGACTCCATGTGAAGCTGATATAGTTCACAGCGCTCCACATCCGTCAGTAGAGGCCGAGACTGCCTGAATGTGTGTTTTGTGTGTCGGTGCGCCGCCAACTGCATTAGTGTAACGGGCAGCACATGCTACTCTACTGCACTCTACTCTACTGTACTCTACTCTACTGCACTCTACTCTACTGTACTCTACTCTACTCTACTCTACTCTACTGCACTCTACTCTACTGTACTCTACTGTACTCTACTCTACTCTACTGTACTCTACTGCACTCTACTCTACTGTACTCTACTCTACTCTACTCTACTGTACTCTACTCTACACTGACTCCATGTGAAGCTGATATAGTTCACAGCGCTCCACATCCGTCAGTAGAGGCCGAGACTGCCTGAATGTGTGTTTTGTGTGTCGGTGCGCCGCTAACTGCATTAGTGTAACGGGCAGCACATGCTACTATACTGTACTCTACTCTACTGTACTCTACTCTACTCTACTGTACTCTACTCTACACTGACTCCATGTGAAGCTGATATAGTTCACAGCGCTCCACATCCGTCAGTAGAGGCCGAGACTGCCTGAATGTGTGTTTTGTGTATCGGTGCGCCGCTAACTGCATTAGTGTAACGGGCAGCACATGCTACTCTACTGTACTCTACTCTACTCTACTCTACTGCACTCTACTCTACTGTACTCTACTGTACTATACTCTACTCTACTGCACTCTACTCTACTGTACTCTACTGTACTCTACTGTACTCTACTCTACTCTACTCTACTTTACTGCACTCTACTCTACTGTACTCTACTGTACTCTACTGTACTCTACTCTACTCTAATGTACTGTACTCTACTGTACTCTACTCTACTCTACTCCACTCTACTGCACTCTACATTACTGTACTCTACTCTACTCTACTGTACTCTACTGCACTCTACTCTACTGCACTCTACTCTACTCTACTCTACTCTACTGTACTCTACTCTACTGCACTCTACTCTACTGTACTCTACTCTACTCTACTCTACTGCACTCTACTCTACTGTACTCTACTGTACTCTACTCTACTCTACTGTACTCTACTCTACTCTACTCTACTCTACTGTACTCTACTCTACTGTACTCTACTGTACTCTACTCTACTCTACTGCACTCTACTCTACTCTACTCTACTGTACTCTTCTCTACTGTACCTTACTCTACTCTACTGTACTCTACTCTACTCTACTGCACTCTACTCTACTGTACTCTACTGTACTCTACTCTACTGCACTCTACTCTACTGTACTCTACTCTACTGTACTCTACTCTACTATACTCTACTCTACTGCACTCTACTCTACTGTACTCTACTCTACTCTACTCTACTGCACTCTACTCTACTGTACTCTACTCTACTGTACTCTACTGTACTCTACTGTACTCTACTCTACTGCACTCTACTGTACTCTACTTTACTCTACTCTACTCTACTGCACTCTACTCTACTCTACTCTACTCTACTCTACTGTACTCTACTCTACTCTACTGTACTCTACTCTACTCTACTCTACTGCACTCTACTCTACTGCACTCTACTGTACTCTACTCTACTGTACTCTACTCTACTCTACTCTACTCTACTCTACTCTACTCTACTGCACTCTACTCTACTGTACTCTACTGTACTCTACTATACTCTACTGTACTGTACTCTACTGTACTCTACTCTACTCTACTCTACTCTACTGTACTCTACTGTACTCTACTGTACTCTACTCTACTGCACTCTACTGTACTCTACTTTACTCTACTCTACTCTACTGCACTCTACTCTACTCTACTCTACTCTACTCTACTCTACTGTACTCTACTCTACTCTACTGTACTCTACTCTACTCTACTCTACTGCACTCTACTCTACTGCACTCTACTGTACTCTACTCTACTGTACTCTACTCTACTCTACTCTACTCTACTCTACTCTACTCTACTGCACTCTACTCTACTGTACTCTACTGTACTCTACTATACTCTACTGTACTGTACTCTACTGTACTCTACTCTACTCTACTCTACTGTACTCTACTGTACTCTACTCTACTCTACTATACTCTACTGTACTGTACTCTACTGTACTCTACTCTACTGTACTCTACTCTACTCTACTGTACTCTACTCTACTCTACTGTACTCTACTCTACACTGACTCCATGTGAAACTGATATAGTTCACAGCGCTCCACATCCGTCAGTAGAGGCCGAGACTGCCTGAATGTGTGTTTTGTGTGTCGGTGCGCCGCTAACTGCATTAGTGTAACGGGCAGCACATGCTACTCTACTGTACTCTACTCTACTCTACTCTACTGTACTCTACTCTACTGTACTGTACTCTACTCTACACTGACTCCATGTGAAACTGATATAGTTCACAGCGCTCCACATCCGTCAGTAGAGGCCGAGACTGCCTGAATGTGTGTTTTGTGTGTCGGTGCGCCGCTAACTGCATTAGTGTAACGGGCAGCACATGCTACTCTACTGTACTCTACTCTACTCTACTCTACTGTACTCTACTCTACTGTACTCTACTCTACTCTACACTGACTCCATGTGAAACTGATATAGTTCACAGCGCTCCACATCCGTCAGTAGAGGCCGAGACTGCCTGAATGTGTGTTTTGTGTGTCGGTGCGCCGCTAACTGCATTAGTGTAACGGGCAGCACATGCTACTCTACTGTACTGTACTCTACTCTACTCTACTCTACTCTACTCTACTCTACTCTACTCTACTCTACTTTACTCTACTGCACTCTACTCTACTGTACTCTACTGTACTCTACTGTACTTTACTCTACTCTACTGTACTCTACTCTACTGTACTCTACTGTACTCTACTGTACTCTACTCTACTCTACTGCACTCTACTCTACTGTACTCTACTGTACTCTACTGTACTCTACTCTACTCTACTGTACTCTACCCTACACTGACTCCATGTGAAGCTGATATAGTTCACAGCGCTCCACATCCGTCAGTAGAGGCCGAGACTGCCTGAATGTGTGTTTTGTGTGTCGGTGCGCCACTAACAGCATTAGTGTAACGGGCAGCACATGCTACTCTACTGTACTCTACTCTACTGTACTCTACTCTACTCTACTGTACTCTACTCTACTCTACTCTACTCTACTGCACTCTACTCTACTGTACTCTACTCTACTCTACTCTACTGCACTCTACTCTACTGTACTCTACTGTACTCTACTGTACTCTACTCTACTCTACTGTACTGTACTCTACTGTACTCTACTCTACTGTACTCTACTCTACTGTACTCTACTCTACTGTACTGTACTCTACTCTACACTGACTCCATGTGAAGCTGATATAGTTCACAGCGCTCCACATCCGTCAGTAGAGGCCGAGACTGCCTGAATGTGTGTTTTGTGTGTCGGTGCGCCGCTAACTGCATTAGTGTAACGGGCAGCACATGCTACTCTACTGTACTGTACTTTACTCTACTCTACTCTACTCTACTTTACTCTACTGCACTCTACTCTACTGTACTCTACTCTACTCTACTGTACTCTACTCTACTCTACTCTACTGTACTCTACTCTACTCTACTGTACTCTACTCTACACTGACTCCATGTGAAACTGATATAGTTCACAGCGCTCCACATCCGTCAGTAGAGGCCGAGACTGCCTGAATGTGTGTTTTGTGTGTCGGTGCGCCGCTAACTGCATTAGTGTAACGGGCAGCACATGCTACTCTACTGTACTCTACTGTACTCTACTCTACTGCACTCTACTCTACTGTACTCTACTGTACTATACTCTACTCTACTGCACTCTACTCTACTGTACTCTACTGTACTCTACTGTACTCTACTCTACTCTACTGTACTCTACTCTACACTGACTCCATGTGAAGCTGATATAGTTCACAGCGCTCCACATCCGTCAGTAGAGGCCGAGACTGCCTGAATGTGTGTTTTGTGTGTCGGTGCGCCACTAACAGCATTAGTGTAACGGGCAGCACATGCTACTCTACTGTACTCTACTCTACTGTACTCTACTCTACTCTACTGTACTCTACTCTACACTGACTCCATGTGAAGCTGATATAGTTCACAGCGCTCCACATCCGTCAGTAGAGGCCGAGACTGCCTGAATGTGTGTTTTGTGTGTCGGTGCGCCGCTAACTGCATTAGTGTAACGGGCAGCACATGCTACTCTACTGCACTCTACTCTACTGTACTCTACTCTACTCTACTGTACTCTACTCTACTCTACTCTACTGTACTGTACTCTACTGCACTCTACTCTACTCTACTCTACTGTACTCTACTCTACTGTACTCTACTCTACTCTACTGTACTCTACTCTACTGTACTGTACTCTACTCTACTGTACTGTACTCTACTGTACTGTACTCTACTGCACTCTACTCTACTCTACTCTACTGTACTCTACTCTACTGTACTCTACTCTACTCTACTGTACTCTACTCTACACTGACTCCATGTGAAGCTGATATAGTTCACAGCGCTCCACATCCGTCAGTAGAGGCCGAGACTGCCTGAATGTGTGTTTTGTGTGTCGGTGCGCCACTAACAGCATTAGTGTAACGGGCAGCACATGCTACTCTACTGTACTCTACTCTACTGTACTCTACTCTACTCTACTGTACTCTACTCTACACTGACTCCATGTGAAGCTGATATAGTTCACAGCGCTCCACATCCGTCAGTAGAGGCCGAGACTGCCTGAATGTGTGTTTTGTGTGTCGGTGCGCCACTAACAGCATTAGTGTAACGGGCAGCACATGCTACTCTACTGTACTCTACTCTACTGTACTCTACTCTACTCTACTGTACTCTACTCTACACTGACTCCATGTGAAGCTGATATAGTTCACAGCGCTCCACATCCGTCAGTAGAGGCCGAGACTGCCTGAATGTGTGTTTTGTGTGTCGGTGCGCCGCTAACTGCATTAGTGTAACGGGCAGCACATGCTACTCTACTGCACTCTACTCTACTGTACTCTACTCTACTCTACTGTACTCTACTCTACACTGACTCCATGTGAAGCTGATATAGTTCACAGCGCTCCACATCCGTCAGTAGAGGCCGAGACTGCCTGAATGTGTGTTTTGTGTGTCGGTGCGCCGCTAACTGCATTAGTGTAACGGGCAGCACATGCTACTCTACTGTACTCTACTCTACTCTACTGTACTCTACTCTACTGTACTCTACTGTACTCTACTGTACTCTACTCTACTCTACTGTACTCTACTGTACTCTACTGTACTCTACTCTACTCTACTCTACTGTACTCTACTCTACTGTACTCTACTCTACTGTACTCTACTGTACTCTACTCTACTGTACTCTACAGCTCTACTCTACTGTACTCTACTCTACTCTACTGTACTCTACTCTACACTGACTCCATGTGAAGCTGATATAGTTCACAGCGCTCCACATCCGTCAGTAGAGGCCGAGACTGCCTGAATGTGTGTTTTGTGTGTCGGTGCGCCACTAACAGCATTAGTGTAACGGGCAGCACATGCTACTCTACTGTACTCTACTCTACTGTACTCTACTCTACTCTACTCTACTCTACTCTACTCTACTCTACTCTACTCTACTCTACACTGACTCCATGTGAAGCTGATATAGTTCACAGCGCTCCACATCCGTCAGTAGAGGCCGAGACTGCCTGAATGTGTGTTTTGTGTGTCGGTGCGCCACTAACAGCATTAGTGTAACGGGCAGCACATGCTACTCTACTGTACTCTACTCTACTGTACTGTACTCTACTCTACTGTACTCTACTCTACTCTACTCTACTCTACTCTACTCTACTCTACTCTACTGTACTCTACTCTACACTGACTCCATGTGAAGCTGATATAGTTCACAGCGCTCCACATCCGTCAGTAGAGGCCGAGACTGCCTGAATGTGTGTTTTGTGTGTCGGTGCGCCGCCAACTGCATTAGTGTAACGGGCAGCACATGCTACTCTACTGCACTCTACTCTACTGTACTCTACTCTACTGCACTCTACTCTACTGTACTCTACTCTACTCTACTCTACTCTACTGCACTCTACTCTACTGTACTCTACTGTACTCTACTCTACTCTACTGTACTCTACTGCACTCTACTCTACTGTACTCTACTCTACTCTACTCTACTGTACTCTACTCTACACTGACTCCATGTGAAGCTGATATAGTTCACAGCGCTCCACATCCGTCAGTAGAGGCCGAGACTGCCTGAATGTGTGTTTTGTGTGTCGGTGCGCCACTAACTGCATTAGTGTAACGGGCAGCACATGCTACTCTACTGCACTCTACTCTACTGTACTCTACTGTACTCTACTCTACTCTACTGTACTCTACTCTACTGTACTCTACTCTACTCTACTGTACTCTACTCTACTCTACTGTACTCTACTCTACTCTACTCTACTGTACTCTACTCTACACTGACTCCATGTGAAGCTGATATAGTTCACAGCGCTCCACATCTGTCAGTAGAGGCCGAGACTGCCTGAATGTGTGTTTTGTGTGTCGGTGGGCCACTAACTGCATTAGTGTAACGGGCAGCACATGCTACTCTACTGTACTCTACTCTACTCTACTCTACTGTACTCTACTCTACTGTACTCTACTCTACTCTACTGTACTCTACTCTACACTGACTCCATGTGAAGCTGATATAGTTCACAGCGCTCCACATCCGTCAGTAGAGGCCGAGACTGCCTGAATGTGTGTTTTGTGTGTCGGTGGGCCACTAACTGCATTAGTGTAACGGGCAGCACATGCTCGAGATCAGATGCTCTGTACGGTCCATCACTGCTCATGTGGAGGCGACGCAGACGACAGCATGTTTCCTCTCTACCTTCAGTCTCGGTGAGTTCCTCAGCTTTACTATATTCACTCGTGGATCTGAGGAGAAATATCAGACCATCACATGATCTAATGATCCGCTGCTTCTTCTCACCATGACTGATGATCTGAGAGATCAACCGGATGTTCTCATGGATTGAACACAGGCCTGTGAGAATGATGTAGAGTAGAAGATTTGACCATTTGTGATTATATATGTTGCATTTAAAAAAAGAATCATTATCATATGTCTTGGTTTTGATGGCTGTTGGCAGAGGAACATTTTCATTGTTTCTTCTAAGCAAGTAACACGCTTTCCTTAGAGTAGTGACAGTTTTAGTTGTTTATTTGAAAT
This sequence comes from Rhinichthys klamathensis goyatoka, assembly GCF_029890125.1. Classification (NCBI taxonomy): domain Eukaryota; kingdom Metazoa; phylum Chordata; class Actinopteri; order Cypriniformes; family Leuciscidae; genus Rhinichthys; species Rhinichthys klamathensis. The sequence goes on from NW_026606806.1 coordinate 64,050, forward strand.
AGACACAGACTTTCTGTTTGCCCATTTATTCACTGAATCCTTTAGTTTTCATACTGGCCAATTTCATTCGTTTTTAAATGTAAACAAATAAACTATAGTCATTTGCAAAATCTTACAATTAAGACTCTGTCATGTAAAGACAGTAGTGTGTGATCTCTGAAGTGTGATGTGTGTGTGTGTGCTGTGACAGCGGAGATTGGCCGTCTAAAAGCAGTCTTATGTGCCGAGAAGCGTCCGTTTCTAAAGCTGAAGCACAAAGGGGGCGATTGATGAACGTCACGGATGTTGTGTTTCTCGTCTCCTACGGGTCACGACCTCTTCTTATTGATTACATGCATTCAGTCACAGTATCATGTGTGGTTCCCTGACCTGATTCATCTGGCTTTGTTTACTAAATCACTTTATTTGATCTTTTCCCCACAACCCAAACCTGTGGTTGTTCTTTCAGTGCAGCTTCTGTGAGGACATGAAGAGTTCGGCTCTTCCGTCACGAGTTTGACGGGTTTAAACACACTTGGGTTCCATGAAGCCGGTTTAGGCGGCTAGCCCGACGTGTTTCAGTTTAGTTTGCGCCAATCCTGGGTTTTAGGAATCATGAAAGTGGTTTGGCTTTTAGCAGTGCTCATCGCCATAGTAACTGACGCTCAACGGCTACCCTGGCCCGGGTCAGGTGATGCTCCAGAACTGCCAACCCAACTTGGACCAATCAGCTGTGAGCAAAGTGTCACATGTCTGATGCGATAAAGTCACGGGCACGTTCAAGTTCACAACGGTGCGCAACGTTTTGCTACGGTTTCCGGGTTGAACGTCATGTTAGCGGCGTGCGCCGGTGTGCACCGGGTTAGAGATGCGCTTTCTCTTGTTTGGTGGGCGTGTCAGAACTGCTGTCCAATCAGCAGCAACATGTGTATAACGCACGCGGTATTAAAGTGAACTCGCACAATGGGTTCAAGGAAAGTCATTTACAAATGTGTTCGATGCAGCTCGGTATACGCAACACCTGAGGATATTAGAAGACATGTTTGTCGTAAGTTTTATTGTAAAAATATAGGATATCAACATAATGATGTAGTTGATTATGTTTAGCTTCATTGCAAGTGTGTGACATTTGGTATAGAAATAAACAATGGTAATTAAGTGCTTTTCCTAAAAATGAGAAAGAAAATACAGGGTATTAAAACAGTATGAACTACAAATAAAGTCAGTATGTGAGGCTTTAGTCTTTATTAGGTAAGATGTGTGCTTCCATTTCAGTTTCCACAAACCCCTTCACTCGACTGGGATGTTCTCTTGTGTTCTGGGCGGCAAGTGCAGTAACTGTAACATCGGGCATATTTTGTAGTATTAAACACATATTTATACCGACTTCATCAGGCTCCGAAAATTCTTCACAAAGAATGGCCTTCTCAGCTGCCGTAGTTGCAACTTCAACCCATCACCGTTACTGTTTAGAAAACGCTGTGGAACGTTTTGTCGGGGCTGAACGCAGCCTCGTTCTCAGCGTGTGATTGGCTGTTGGCTCCTGATGTCACAGCTGAACTCCTCGTTCTCAGCGTGTGATTGGCTGTTGGCTCCTGATGTCACAGCTGAACTCCTCGTTCTCAGCGTGTGATTGGCTGTTGGCTCCTGATGTCACAGTTGAACTCCTCGTTCTCAGCGTGTGATTGGCTGTTGGCTCCTGATGTCACAGCTGAACTCCTCGTTCTCAGCGTGTGATTGGCTGTTGGCTCCTGATGTCACAGTTGAACTCCTCGTTCTCAGCTTGTGATTGGCTGTTGGCTCCTGATGTCACAGCTGAACTCCTCGTTCTTAGCGTGTGATTGGCTGTTGGCTCCTGATGTCACAGCTGAACTCCTCGTTCTCAGCGTGTGATTGGCTGTTGGCTCCTCATGTCACAGCTGAACTCCTCGTTCTCAGCGTGTGATTGGCTGTTGGCTCCTGATGTCACAGCTGAACTCCTCGTTCTCAGCGTGTGATTGGCTGTTGGCTCCTGATGTCACAGCTGAACTCCTCGTTCTCAGCGTGTGATTGGCTGTTGGCTCCTGATGTCACAGCTGAACTCCTCGTTCTCAGCGTGTGATTGGCTGTTGGCTCCTGATGTCACAGCTGAACTCCTCGTTCTCAGCGTGTGATTGGCTGTTGGCTCCTGATGTCACAGCTGAACTCCTCGTTCTCAGCGTGTGATTGGCTGTTAGCTCCTGATGTCACAGCTGAACTCCTCGTTCTCAGCGTGTGATTGGCTGTTGGCTCCTGATGTCACAGCTGAACTCCTCGTTCTCAGCGTGTGATTGGCTGTTGGCTCCTGATGTCACAGCTGAACTCCTACACTTAGGATAAAGCCTGATGATAAAGTGATGATCAGCATCATGGGACCAACAAAGGTTGGATTGGTTTTGTGAACTGGAAACTGACCCTGTAACCCTGAGGTTGTTCGACTACCATCGTGGCGCCTGAACCCCTGATTCCCTCTGAACTGTTTTACAAGAGGACAATCCCAGCATTTTCTCACGCACTTCTATGAATTCAGTGCATCAACACTGTAGATCTTTCTGTCATTCTGTATCAGAGAGCTTTTGCTTTGACATTATTTTGGTGTCACTGAAACTCTGGAATCAAAATGGCGAGTCGAACACAAACAGCGACAAAATACAGACAAAAATACTCTAGCGTCAGAAGCGGCTCACCTATCCTCATCACCAGACAACACAGCCAGAATGGATTCAATTTATGCATTAAATACATTTAATTTCATGAATTAACTGTAAGTAAATCACTATTTTTTATTATTTATTTTATTATAAAAATGGTATTGGAAATAAATTCTAATTAATATTAATTAATGTTGAACCCGTTATGAGTGGAGAAGAACATCAGTAGATTATCAGGACATTTAACAAAAAGCATGCCAATGAAAAATGTAAATGAACAAAGTAAGGTTTAGAGTCGCTGTTACTCGGTTGAGTTTCCTGTTCTGCAGACACACACTTCTCCAGTAATGTCCTCCTCACGCGAGCGACTGTTGATCTGTACATGTCAGACGGCCCGGGATAAACTAACTTAATTTGATTACAATTACAAAACGAATATTAAATATTTTTTTATAAACAATAAATAACTAAATAAAGAAAAAATATTTAAAAAGAAAAAATATTTAAAACTAATAAATGATTAAAATGATTAAAAAGAAATACAATTGGATTTAAATAAATTAAAATAATTTATAAAAGCAAATAACTAAATAATTAACTAAAAGTTACTATAAGTAATTAAAAGAAATTATAAAAATAAAGTTGTATTAACCTATTTGAAATATGATTTAAATAAATAAATAATAATGAATAATTTTATAAAAAATAAATGAATAAAATACATCTTGCTTAAAAACGAAATATTTTAAAATTTTATATAATATTTTTTATATAAACACTTTACACCTTTACAGTAGCATGTTCATGTGTGTAGAGTATTAGCTGTCAGGATCTGAGAGATTGCACATCTAGAATCTCTACTTCCTGTCAAGCCCGTCAGCTGACACACGCGTGAGAGTGCCGTCGTGCGCATGCGCAGTGCCCTGCTGGTGGCAGAAGGAAGATGGCGGCGTCCTGGGTTTCTCACTGAAGGAAGCGCGTTCGGCCAGTTTGCGCTTCAGTTCTGGATTATTGAGTTAAAGCAGACTCGTATAGAGGAGGGCGGAGGGCCGAGGGACCGAACCGAGCCGCTTCTGACCCCACAGATCCAGGTAAAACACACTCATTCTCCTTATTCTCCTCATTCTCCGGCACTGCATTCACCGCGCGATCGGGCCAGTGACGCCTGACAGGCAGTGCGCGTTTACTGTAAATACCACAGTAAACCATCAAACCCTAGAGAATATAAAGCGCTTTTACCATCTGTCTGTCTTTTCTGTGTTGATGAATGTCCTATGAATAGGAAACTATGGTATTTTGACAGAAACAATGGTTTGTAAGGTTGATCATAGTTAGAGAGTAATGTTTTATTTTAATAATAGAAGCATCATGTGTCTACTCTTAACCCGTTCGCTACTGTCTACTCTTAACCCGTTCGCTACTGTCTACTCCGTCCTAACCCGTTCGCTACTGTCTACTCTTAACCCGTTCGCTACTGTCTACTCTTAACCAGTTCATTACTGTCTACTCTTAACCCGTTCGCTACTGTCTACTCTTAACCCGTTCGCTACTGTCTACTCTTAACCCGTTCGCTACTGTCTACTCCGTCCTAACCCGTTCGCTACTGTCTACTCTTAACCAGTTCGCTACTGTCTACTCTTAACCCGTTCGCTACTGTCTACTCTTAACCCGTTCGCTACTGTCTACTCTTAACCAGTTCGCTACTGTCTACTCTTAACCCGTTCGCTACTGTCTACTCTTAACCCGTTCACTAGTGTCTACTCTTAACCCGTAAAACAGTCTACTCTTAACCTGTTTGCTTTTGTCTACTCTTAACCCGTTCGCTACTGTCTACTCTTAACCCTTTACACACTGTCTACTCTTAACCCGTTCACTACTGTCTACTCTTAACCCGTTCACTAGTGTCTACTCTTAACCCGTAAAACAGTCTACTCTTAACCTGTTTGCTTTTGTCTACTCTTAACCCGTTCGCTACTGTCTACTCTTAACCCTTTACACACTGTCTACTCTTAACCCGTTCGCTACTGTCTACTCTTAACCCGTTCGCTACTGTCTACTCTTAACCCGTTCGCTACTGTCTACTCTTAACCCGTTCGCTACTGTCTACTCTTAACCCGTTCGCTACTGTCAACTCTTAACCCGTTCGCTACTGTCTACTCTTAACCCTTTACACACTGTCTACTCTTAACCCGTTCGCTACTGTCTACTCTTAACCCGTTCACTAGTGTCTACTCTTAACCCGTAAAACAGTCTACTCTTAACCTGTTTGCTTTTGTCTACTCTTAACCCGTTCGCTACTGTCTACTCTTAACCCTTTACACACTGTCTACTCTTAACCCGTTCACTACTGTCTACTCTTAACCTGTTCGCTACTGTCTACTCTTAACCTGTTTGCTTTTGTCTACTCTTAACCCGTTCGCTACTGTCTACTCTTAACCCGTTCGCTACTGTCTACTCTTAACCCGTTCACTAGTGTCTACTCTTAACCCGCAAAACAGTCTACTCTTAACCTGTTTGCTTTTGTCTACTCTTAACCCGTTCGCTACTGTCTACTCTTAACCCTTTACACACTGTCTACTCTTAACCCGTTCACTACTGTCTACTCTTAACCTGTTCGCTACTGTCTACTCTTAACCCGTTCGCTACTGTCTACTCTTAACCCGTTCGCTACTGTCTACTCTTAACCCGTTCGCAACTGTCTACTCTTAACCCGTTCACTACTGTCTACTCTTAACCTGTTCGCTACTGTCTACTCTTAACCCGTTCGCTACTGTCTACTCTTAACCCGTTCGCTACTGTCTACTCTTAACCAGTTCACTACTGTCTACTCTTAACCCGTTCGCTACTGTCTACTCTTAACCAGTTCATTACTGTCTACTCTTAACCCGTTCGCTACTGTCTACTCTTAACCCGTTCGCTACTGTCTACTCTTAACCAGTTCACTAGTGTCTACTCTTAACCCGTAAAACAGTCTACTCTTAACCTGTTTGCTTTTGTCTACTCTTAACCCGTTCGCTACTGTCTACTCTTAACCCGTTCGCTACTGTCTACTCTTAACCCGTTCACTAGTGTCTACTCTTAACCCGTAAAACAGTCTACTCTTAACCTGTTTGCTTTTGTCTACTCTTAACCCGTTTGCTACTGTCTACTCTTAACCCTTTACACACTGTCTACTCTTAACCCGTTCACTACTGTCTACTCTTAACCTGTTCGCTACTGTCTACTCTTAACCCGTTCGCTACTGTCTACTCTTAACCCGTTCGCTACTGTCTACTCTTAACCCGTTCGCTACTGTCTACTCTTAACCCGTTCGCTACTGTCTACTCTTAACCCGTTCGCTACTGTCTACTCTTAACCAGTTCACTACTGTCTACTCTTAACCCGTTCGCTACTGTCTACTCTTAACCCGTTCGCTACTGTCTACTCTTAACCCTTTACACACTGTCTACTCTTAACCCGTTCACTACTGTCTACTCTTAACCTGTTCGCTACTGTCTACTCTTAACCCGTTCGCTACTGTCTACTCTTAACCCGTTCGCTACTGTCTACTCTTAACCCGTTCGCTACTGTCTACTCTTAACCCGTTCGCTACTGTCTACTCTTAACCCGTTCGCTACTGTCTACTTTTAACCCGTTCGCTACTGTCTACTCTTAACCCGTTCGCTACTGTCTACTCTTAACCAGTTCACTACTGTCTACTCTTAACCCGTTCGCTACTGTCTACTCTTAACCCGTTCGCTACTGTCTACTCTTAACCCTTTACACACTGTCTACTCTTAACCCGTTCACTACTGTCTACTCTTAACCTGTTCGCTACTGTCTACTCTTAATCCCTTCGCTACTGTCTACTCTTAACCCGTTCGCTACTGTCTACTCTTAACCAGTTCACTACTGTCTACTCTTAACCCGTTCGCTACTGTCTACTCTTAACCCGTTCGCTACTGTCTACTCTTAACCCGTTCGCTACTGTCTACTCTTAACCCGTTCGCTACTGTCTACTCTTAACCAGTTCACTACTGTCTACTCTTAACCCGTTCGCTACTGTCTACTCTTAACCCGTTCGCTACTGTCTACTCTTAACCCGTTCACTACTGTCTACTCTTAACCCGTTCGCTACTGTCTACTCTTAACCCGTTCACTAGTGTCTACTCTTAACCCATAAAACAGTCTACTCTTAACCTGTTTGCTTTTGTCTACTCTTAACCCGTTCGCTACTGTCTACTCTTAACCCGTTCGCTACTGTCTACTCTTAACCCGTTCTCTACTGTCTACTCTTAACCCGTTCGCTACTGTCTACTCTTAACCCGTAAAACAGTCTACTCTTAACCTGTTTGCTTTTGTCTACTCTTAACCCGTTCGCTACTGTCTACTCTTAACCCGTTCTCTACTGTCTACTCTTAACCCGTTCGCTACTGTCTACTCTTAACCCGTTCGCTACTGTCTACTCTTAACCCTTTACACACTGTCTACTCTTAACCCGTTCACTACTGTCTACTCTTAACCTGTTCGCTACTGTCTACTCTTAACCTGTTCACTACTGTCTACTCCTAACCCGTTCACTAGTGTCTACTCTTAACCCGTTCTCTACTGTCTACTCTTAACCCGTTCGCTACTGTCTACTCTTAACTCGTTAAACAGTCTACTCTTAACCAGTTCACTACTGTCTACTCTTAACCCGTTCGCTACTGTCTACTCTTAACCCTTTACACACTGTCTACTCTTAACCCGTTCACTACTGTCTACTCTTAACCTGTTCGCTACTGTCTACTCTTAACCCCTTCGCTACTGTCTACTCTTAACCCGTTCGCTACTGTCTACTCTTAACCAGTTCACTACTGTCTACTCTTAACCCGTTCGCTACTGTCTACTCTTAACCCGTTCGCTACTGTCTACACTTAACCCGTTCGCTACTGTCTACTCTTAACCCGTTCGCTACTGTCTACTCTTAACCAGTTCACTACTGTCTTCTCTTAACCCGTTCGCTAGTGTCTACTCTTAACCCGTAAAACAGTCTACTCTTAACCTGTTTGCTTTTGTCTACTCTTAACCCGTTCGCTACTGTCTACTCTTAACCCGTTCGCTACTGTCTACTCTTAACCCGTTCTCTACTGTCTACTCTTAACCCGTTCGCTACTGTCTACTCTTAACCCGTAAAACAGTCTACTCTTAACCTGTTTGCTTTTGTCTACTCTTAACCCGTTCGCTACTGTCTACTCTTAACCCGTTCGCTACTGTCTACTCTTAACCCGTTCTCTACTGTCTACTCTTAACCCGTTCGCTACTGTCTACTCTTAACCCGTAAAACAGTCTACTCTTAACCTGTTTGCTTTTGTCTACTCTTAACCCGTTCGCTACTGTCTACTCTTAACCCGTTCTCTACTGTCTACTCTTAACCCTTTACACACTGTCTACTCTTAACCAATTCACTACTGTCTACTCTTAACCCGTTCGCTACTGTCTACTCTTAACCCGTTCGCTACTGTCTACTCTTAACCCGTTCTCTACTGTCTACTCTTAACCCGTTCGCTACTGTCTACTCTTAACCCGTAAAACAGTCTACTCTTAACCTGTTTGCTTTTGTCTACTCTTAACCCGTTCGCTACTGTCTACTCTTAACCCGTTCGCTACTGTCTACTCTTAACCCTTTACACACTCTCTACTCTTAACCCGTTCACTACTGTCTACTCTTAACCTGTTCGCTACTGTCTACTCTTAACCTGTTCACTACTGTCTACTCCTAACCCGTTCACTAGTGTCTACTCTTAACCCGTTCGCTACTGTCTACTCTAAACCCGTTCACTACTGTCTACTCTTAACCCGTTCGCTACTGTCTACTCTTAACCCGTTCACTAGTGTCTACTCTTAACCCGTAAAACAGTCTACTCTTAACCTGTTTGCTTTTGTCTACTCTTAACCTGTTCACTACTGTCTACTCTTAACCCGTTCGCTACTGTCTACTCTTTACCCGTTCGCTACTGTCTACTCTTAACCCGTTCGCTACTGTCTACTCTTAACCCGTTCGCTACTGTCTACTCTTAACCCGTTCACTACTGTCTACTCTTAACCCGTTCACTACTGTCTACTCTTAACCCGTTCGCTACTGTCTACTCTTAACCCGTTAAACACTGTCTACTCTTAACCAGTTAAACACTGTCTACTCTTAACCCTTTACACACTGTCTACTCTTAACCAGTTCACTACTGTCTACTCTTAACCCGTTCGCTACTGTCTACTCTTAACCCGTTCGCTACTGTCTACTCTTAACCCGTTCTCTACTGTCTACTCTTAACCCGTTCGCTACTGTCTACTCTTAACCCGTAAAACAGTCTACTCTTAACCTGTTTGCTTTTGTCTACTCTTAACCCGTTCGCTACTGTCTACTCTTAACCCGTTCGCTACTGTCTACTCTTAACCCTTTACACACTGTCTACTCTTAACCCGTTCACTACTGTCTACTCTTAACCTGTTCGCTACTGTCTACTCTTAACCTGTTCACTACTGTCTACTCCTAACCCGTTCACTAGTGTCTACTCTTAACCCGTTCGCTACTGTCTACTCTAAACCCGTTCACTACTGTCTACTCTTAACCCGTTCGCTACTGTCTACTCTTAACCCGTTCACTAGTGTCTACTCTTAACCCGTAAAACAGTCTACTCTTAACCTGTTTGCTTTTGTCTACTCTTAACCTGTTTGCTTTTGTCTACTCTTAACCCGTTCGCTACTGTCTACTCTTTACCCGTTCGCTACTGTCTACTCTTAACCCGTTCGCTACTGTCTACTCTTAACCCGTTCGCTACTGTCTACTCTTAACCCGTTCACTACTGTCTACTCTTAACCCGTTCACTACTGTCTACTCTTAACCCGTTCGCTACTGTCTACTCTTAACCCGTTAAACACTGTCTACTCTTAACCAGTTAAACACTGTCTACTCTTAACCCGTTCGCTACTGTCTACTCTTAACCCGTTCGCTACTGTCTACTCTTAACCCGTTCGCTACTGTCTATTCTTAACCTGTTCACTACTCTCTACTCCTAACCCGTTCACTACTGTCTACTCTTAACCCGTTCGCTACTATCTACTCTTAACCCGTTAAACACTGTCTACTCTTAACCTGTTTGCTTTTGTCTACTCTTAACCTGTTCACTACTGTCTACTCTTAACCTGTTCACTACTGTCTACTCTTAACCTGTTCACTACTGTCTACTCTTAACCTGTTCACTACTGTCTACTCTTAACCCGTTCACTACTGTCTACTCTTAACCCGTTCGCTACTGTCTACTCTTAACCCGTTCACTACTGTCTACTCCAAACCCGTTCGCTACTGTCTACTCTTAACCCGTTAAACAATGTCTACGCTTAACCCGTTCGCTACTGTCTACTCTTAACCCGTTCACTACTGTCTACTAGGGGTGTGACGAGACGCTTATCTCACGAGACGAGACTAGACACGAGATTGGGCTCACGAGAACGAGACGAGACGAGATTTTTGCACAATTTTTCAGAAATCCTCAATGACAAAATTCATGGCTGGAAAAATAGTATGCAGGTGCATTTTTCAATGTTTTAACTAATAATCTTCTAATACATGTCATTTCAGGTCTACTTTATGAGTATGAATTATCAAATGCATTGAAAGAAAACAATATTCAAGCACTGTAAAAGGTTTTTATTGACTGGCTTTTCTCCTGTATAATTTCACATTAGTCTCTTCAGACCTTACTGTACATTTAAGAGCTTTCAGAACTTCTGATTGAGGCTGTGTGTGACCTCCTAACTGAACTCCTTTTAACACACATTTAACAGAGAAATAAAAACCGTATAAATAACAAAAATAAATAACTGTTTTCTCTTAGTCTTATTAAGTGCAAACAATAAGTGCGAGTGCAACCATAATCAAAGTTAGCACACAGACTCTTTATAATTGTTGTGAAATTGCGGTTTTATTTTGCACCGGCAGTTATAGGGTTAATGCGGGTGAGTTCGGAAAAGGCCGAGAGAAACGAGGCTGTTTGTCTCTACAGTTGTTCTTGCGTTCCGATTATAAGTTCAGAAACGGAGCCTCCCTTGTCTGTTGTCCTTTGTACGCTACAGTGCTCTCTCAATATTCGCAGTGCCAACAGAGACCAGAGCCGCAAATAAACAGTCCAGAGATGGGTATTGGGAGACGGATTATTTTATGTATGCAGCCTAATTTGTGCGCAATGCACATCAGGGAGCTTGTGTTTTACTTTCACTTACAAATTCGTGACCGCGCGTATAGGGAGCAGCGGTGCTGAGCGCGCATTCTAAATGATAAGACATTTACCAGACGTTTAGTCTGTTGCGCAACGAATCCTCCGCCATCATCACGCGATCAGTGAACTGTGATTCGTGCTGCACTGATTGCAACGGCAACTCGTGCTGGATGAGCAGAGCAGACTTTTGCATTAGTTTATAATGGTTTTTATTTTTTTATAAAAACAACAAAACGATAGTTTAGGCGAATGTGAGTGTAGCGGTGGAATATTAATGGGGATATCGCGAGACAGCTTTTTTACTCGACGAGAAATCTCGTCATATTTAGTCTCGCGAGATCTCGTGGCACGAGATCTCGTCACACCCCTACTGTCTACTCTTAACCTGTTCGCTACTGTCTACTCTTAACCCGTTCACTAGTGTCTACTCTTAACCCATAAAACAGTCTACTCTTAACCTGTTTGCTTTTGTCTACTCTTAACCCGTTCGCTACTGTCTACTCTTAACCCGTTCGCTACTGTCTACTCTTAACCCGTTCTCTACTGTCTACTCTTAACCCGTTCGCTACTGTCTACTCTTAACCCGTAAAACAGTCTACTCTTAACCTGTTTGCTTTTGTCTACTCTTAACCCGTTCGCTACTGTCTACTCTTAACCCGTTCTCTACTGTCTACTCTTAACCCGTTCGCTACTGTCTACTCTTAACCCGTTCGCTACTGTCTACTCTTAACCCTTTACACACTGTCTACTCTTAACCCGTTCACTACTGTCTACTCTTAACCTGTTCGCTACTGTCTACTCTTAACCTGTTCACTACTGTCTACTCCTAACCCGTTCACTAGTGTCTACTCTTAACCCGTTCTCTACTGTCTACTCTTAACCCGTTCGCTACTGTCTACTCTTAACCCGTTAAACAGTCTACTCTTAACCAGTTCACTACTGTCTACTCTTAACCCGTTCGCTACTGTCTACTCTTAACCCTTTACACACTGTCTACTCTTAACCCGTTCACTACTGTCTACTCTTAACCTGTTCGCTACTGTCTACTCTTAACCCCTTCGCTACTGTCTACTCTTAACCCGTTCGCTACTGTCTACTCTTAACCAGTTCACTACTGTCTACTCTTAACCCGTTCGCTACTGTCTACTCTTAACCCGTTCGCTACTGTCTACACTTAACCCGTTCGCTACTGTCTACTCTTAACCCGTTCGCTACTGTCTACTCTTAACCAGTTCACTACTGTCTTCTCTTAACCCGTTCGCTAGTGTCTACTCTTAACCCGTAAAACAGTCTACTCTTAACCTGTTTGCTTTTGTCTACTCTTAACCCGTTCGCTACTGTCTACTCTTAACCCGTTCGCTACTGTCTACTCTTAACCCGTTCTCTACTGTCTACTCTTAACCCGTTCGCTACTGTCTACTCTTAACCCGTAAAACAGTCTACTCTTAACCTGTTTGCTTTTGTCTACTCTTAACCCGTTCGCTACTGTCTACTCTTAACCCGTTCGCTACTGTCTACTCTTAACCCGTTCTCTACTGTCTACTCTTAACCCGTTCGCTACTGTCTACTCTTAACCCGTAAAACAGTCTACTCTTAACCTGTTTGCTTTTGTCTACTCTTAACCCGTTCGCTACTGTCTACTCTTAACCCGTTCTCTACTGTCTACTCTTAACCCTTTACACACTGTCTACTCTTAACCAGTTCACTACTGTCTACTCTTAACCCGTTCGCTACTGTCTACTCTTAACCCGTTCGCTACTGTCTACTCTTAACCCGTTCTCTACTGTCTACTCTTAACCCGTTCGCTACTGTCTACTCTTAACCCGTAAAACAGTCTACTCTTAACCTGTTTGCTTTTGTCTACTCTTAACCCGTTCGCTACTGTCTACTCTTAACCCGTTCGCTACTGTCTACTCTTAACCCTTTACACACTGTCTACTCTTAACCCGTTCACTACTGTCTACTCTTAACCTGTTCGCTACTGTCTACTCTTAACCTGTTCACTACTGTCTACTCCTAACCCGTTCACTAGTGTCTACTCTTAACCCGTTCGCTACTGTCTACTCTAAACCCGTTCACTACTGTCTACTCTTAACCCGTTCGCTACTGTCTACTCTTAACCCGTTCACTAGTGTCTACTCTTAACCCGTAAAACAGTCTACTCTTAACCTGTTTGCTTTTGTCTACTCTTAACCTGTTCACTACTGTCTACTCTTAACCCGTTCGCTACTGTCTACTCTTTACCCGTTCGCTACTGTCTACTCTTAACCCGTTCGCTACTGTCTACTCTTAACCCGTTCGCTACTGTCTACTCTTAACCCGTTCACTACTGTCTACTCTTAACCCGTTCACTACTGTCTACTCTTAACCCGTTCGCTACTGTCTACTCTTAACCCGTTAAACACTGTCTACTCTTAACCAGTTAAACACTGTCTACTCTTAACCCGTTCGCTACTGTCTACTCTTAACCTGTTCGCTACTGTCTACTCTTAACCCGTTCGCTACTGTCTACTCTTAACCCGTTCTCTACTGTCTACTCTTAACCCTTTACACACTGTCTACTCTTAACCAGTTCACTACTGTCTACTCTTAACCCGTTCGCTACTGTCTACTCTTAACCCGTTCGCTACTGTCTACTCTTAACCCGTTCTCTACTGTCTACTCTTAACCCGTTCGCTACTGTCTACTCTTAACCCGTAAAACAGTCTACTCTTAACCTGTTTGCTTTTGTCTACTCTTAACCCGTTCGCTACTGTCTACTCTTAACCCGTTCGCTACTGTCTACTCTTAACCCTTTACACACTGTCTACTCTTAACCCGTTCACTACTGTCTACTCTTAACCTGTTCGCTACTGTCTACTCTTAACCTGTTCACTACTGTCTACTCCTAACCCGTTCACTAGTGTCTACTCTTAACCCGTTCGCTACTGTCTACTCTAAACCCGTTCACTACTGTCTACTCTTAACCCGTTCGCTACTGTCTACTCTTAACCCGTTCACTAGTGTCTACTCTTAACCCGTAAAACAGTCTACTCTTAACCTGTTTGCTTTTGTCTACTCTTAACCTGTTTGCTTTTGTCTACTCTTAACCCGTTCGCTACTGTCTACTCTTTACCCGTTCGCTACTGTCTACTCTTAACCCGTTCGCTACTGTCTACTCTTAACCCGTTCGCTACTGTCTACTCTTAACCCGTTCACTACTGTCTACTCTTAACCCGTTCACTACTGTCTACTCTTAACCCGTTCGCTACTGTCTACTCTTAACACCTTAAAAACTGTCTACTCTTAACCAGTTAAACACTGTCTACTCTTAACCCGTTCGCTACTGTCTACTCTTAACCCATTCGCTACTGTCTACTCTTAACCCGTTCGCTACTGTCTATTCTTAACCTGTTCACTACTCTCTACTCCTAACCCGTTCACTACTGTCTACTCTTAACCCGTTCGCTACTATCTACTCTTAACCCGTTAAACACTGTCTACTCTTAACCTGTTTGCTTTTGTCTACTCTTTACCCGTTCGCTACTGTCTACTCTTAACCCGTTCGCTACTGTCTACTCTTAACCCGTTCGCTACTGTCTACTCTTAACCCGTTCACTACTGTCTACTCTTAACCCGTTCACTACTGTCTACTCTTAACCCGTTCGCTACTGTCTACTCTTAACCCGTTAAACACTGTCTACTCTTAACCAGTTAAACACTGTCTACTCTTAACCCGTTCGCTACTGTCTACTCTTAACCTGTTCGCTACTGTCTACTCTTAACCCGTTCGCTACTGTCTACTCTTAACCCGTTCTCTACTGTCTACTCTTAACCCTTTACACACTGTCTACTCTTAACCAGTTCACTACTGTCTACTCTTAACCCGTTCGCTACTGTCTACTCTTAACCCGTTCGCTACTGTCTACTCTTAACCCGTTCTCTACTGTCTACTCTTAACCCGTTCGCTACTGTCTACTCTTAACCCGTAAAACAGTCTACTCTTAACCTGTTTGCTTTTGTCTACTCTTAACCCGTTCGCTACTGTCTACTCTTAACCCGTTCGCTACTGTCTACTCTTAACCCTTTACACACTGTCTACTCTTAACCCGTTCACTACTGTCTACTCTTAACCTGTTCGCTACTGTCTACTCTTAACCTGTTCACTACTGTCTACTCCTAACCCGTTCACTAGTGTCTACTCTTAACCCGTTCGCTACTGTCTACTCTAAACCCGTTCACTACTGTCTACTCTTAACCCGTTCGCTACTGTCTACTCTTAAACCCGTTCACTAGTGTCTACTCTTAACCCGTAAAACAGTCTACTCTTAACCTGTTTGCTTTTGTCTACTCTTAACCTGTTTGCTTTTGTCTACTCTTAACCCGTTCGCTACTGTCTACTCTTTACCCGTTCGCTACTGTCTACTCTTAACCCGTTCGCTACTGTCTACTCTTAACCCGTTCGCTACTGTCTACTCTTAACCCGTTCACTACTGTCTACTCTTAACCCGTTCACTACTGTCTACTCTTAACCCGTTCGCTACTGTCTACTCTTAACCCGTTAAACACTGTCTACTCTTAACCAGTTAAACACTGTCTACTCTTAACCCGTTCGCTACTGTCTACTCTTAACCCGTTCGCTACTGTCTACTCTTAACCCGTTCGCTACTGTCTATTCTTAACCTGTTCACTACTCTCTACTCCTAACCCGTTCACTACTGTCTACTCTTAACCCGTTCGCTACTATCTACTCTTAACCCGTTAAACACTGTCTACTCTTAACCTGTTTGCTTTTGTCTACTCTTAACCTGTTCACTACTGTCTACTCTTAACCTGTTCACTACTGTCTACTCTTAACCTGTTCACTACTGTCTACTCTTAACCTGTTCACTACTGTCTACTCTTAACCCGTTCACTACTGTCTACTCTTAACCCGTTCGCTACTGTCTACTCTTAACCCGTTCACTACTGTCTACTCCAAACCCGTTCGCTACTGTCTACTCTTAACCCGTTAAACAATGTCTACGCTTAACCCGTTCGCTACTGTCTACTCTTAACCCGTTAAACACTGTCTACTCTTAACCCGTTCGCTACTGTCTACTGTTAACCCGTTAAACACTGTCTACTCTTAACCCGTTCGCTACTGTCTACTCTTAACCCGTTCGATACTGTCTACTCTTAACCTGTTCGCTACTGTCTACTCTTAACCCTTTCGCTACTGTCTACTCTTAAACCATTCGCTACTGTCTACTCCTAACCCGTTCGCTACTGTCTACTCTTAACCCGTTCGCTACTGTCTACTCTTAACCCATTAAACACTGTCTACTCTTAACCCGTTCGCTACTGTCTACTCTTAACCCGTTAAACACTGTCTACTCTTAACCTGTTTGCTTTTTTCTACTCTTAACCTGTTCACTACTGTCTACTCTTAACCCGTTCGCTACTGTCTACTCTTAACCCGTTCGCTACTGTCGACTCTTAACCCGTTCACTACTGTCTACTTTTAACCCGTTCACTACTGTCTACTCTTAACCCGTTCGCTACTGTCTACTCTTAACCCGTTCGCTACTGTCTACTCTTAACCCGTTCACTACTGTCTACTCTTAACCCGTTCGCTACTGTCTACTCTTAACCCGTTCGCTACTGTCTACTCTTAACCCGTTCGCTACTGTCTACTCTTAACCCGTTCACTACTGTCTACTCTTAACCCGTTAAACACTGTCTACTCTTAACCTGTTTGCTTTTGTCTACTCTTAACCTGTTCGCTACTGTCTACTCTTAACCCGTTCGCTACTGTCTACTCTTAACCCGTTCGCTACTGTCTACTCTTAACCCGTTCGCTACTGTCTACTCTTAACCCGTTCGCTACTGTCTACTCTTAACCCGTTCGCTACTGTCTACTCTTAACCCGTTCGCTACTGTCTACTCTTAACCCGTTCGCTACTGTCTACTCTTAACCCGTTCGCTACTGTCTACTCTTAACCTGTTCGCTACTGTCTAGGCTTAACCCGTTCGCTACTGTCTACTCTTAACCCGTTCACTACTGTCTACTCTTAACCAGTTCACTACTGTCTACTCTTAACCTGTTCACTACTGTCTACTCTTAACCAGTTCGCTACTGTCTACTCTTAACCAGTTCACTACTGTCTACTCTTAACCAGTTCACTACTGTCTACTCTTAACCCGTTCACTACTGTCTACTCTTAACCCGTTCACTACTGTCTACTCGTAACCAGTTTGCTTTTGTCTACTCTTAACCTGCTCGCTACTGTCTACTCTTAACCTGTTCACTACTGTCTACTCTTAACCCGTTCGCTACTGTCTACTCTTAACCCGTTCGCTACTGTCTACTCTTAACCCGTTCGCTTCTACTCTTAACCCGTTCGCTACTGTCTACTCTTAACCCGTTAAACACTGTCTACTCTTAACCCGTTCACTACTGTCTACTCTTAACCTGCTCGCTACTGTCTACTCGTAACCAGTTTGCTTTTGTCTACTCTTAACCTGCTCGCTACTGTCTACTCTTAACTCTCTGGGGTCGGCGGTCTCGCCGGCGATACCAGCTCACTTTTTTCCTTATCAGTGCAAAAGAGACTCAAATTACTCTGTTAATTTTGATCTTACATATAAGTGTTGTACATCATTAGATCCTGTTAAGTTTCTATTTTTTTTGTGGATACTCACAATAAAAACAAAGTGTTGTGCTTTTCACCAAATAAAGAAAAACAAACATGATGCGAGTTCTGCGTTCTCTCTGTCAGTGAAGTCCATTCTGAAACGCGTCCTAAGATTAACTGTAACTCCGCGATTACTTGTCACACAGGCACGAGAGGTTTTTCTTTATGAAGCTTAAATTCTCTTCTTTTAAATGAAGTAATTTATATAAAAAACAAATATTCTCAGTTTATGCAATCTGTATGAAAAGAGAGTGCTGTCAGTATTTTTTTCCCCAGCTCATTACACTTCATTACGCGTTAATCTGACACGCCCACGGAGGACGCGCGCTATTCAAACGCAAATGTGAGGCAAGCCATGACAATGCCCACATCAGCCGTTCCACCGCGGCGGTAAAATGTGTGGTGTATTTGCTGCCTTTTACCGCTAAGGGGCGCTACAATCATAGACTCTGAAAAGTGTTAGTTTATTCCGGTTTATTCTCTCTAATGCGTAATCTGCTGCCGCACCGAAGAATTCAACAAGTGAAACGTAGTTAAAATAATTCATAATCACAATACTGAAATTAGGCTACTGAAATGTAATTGAATAAATAATGAAAACATTTCAACATAAAACATTGCAATAAAATCATTTAGGCTACATGAATGAGGCTTTACAACATTAACAGCGTACAGAAGACAGCTCAGTGATCAACGCAACGACACGAGCTTCGAGGAGCTTCAACAGACCCGAGATCGAATCTCAATGTAGCATACATGTTGTTAACCGATGTTGTCCTACGTTTATATTTTCCCACCTTGATGCTTAAATAGCTAACTATTTATATCTGTTTACTTATTTAAAGTCAAGAGTTTTGTTTGATTATCATTACAACATAAATTTGCTACATTCCTGTAGAACCGCAGCCGCTGCACAAACGACAAAAACTGATGAAGGAAGATTGTCAGCCGATTGCATCCGAAAATGAAGAAGCTCGTCTTTAGTCTGCTAAATTATTGTGTAATGTAAAAGAACACTAAAATTACTTAAGTTTGAAACCAAGTTCGAACATTTCAAGGTTTAAATTGTTTAATTTAAAACAGGGTTGCATCTTGTTTAGAGTTTATTTCTTTTGCGATGCAAAATAAGAAACACTAGGCTAATCTTATTCTTGCGACATTTTAAATTTGTATTGCCAAAGAAAATACAGCTAAATTAAACAATTAAAACAGTAGGCCTACAAAACGAAAATTGTCCAAAGAAACATAATTAAATTAAAAACATGCGTTTCTCTTTGCCTCTCTCGCGCTGGATCTCTTTTTAACAAGTTTATTTAGTCTCCCTCGCTGCCCGCGCCGGGTCTGTCTCGAAATTAATCATTTCAGGGTAAAAACACATCATACAGCTGATAATACTGTATATGTCGCTGCGTGTCAGCCATACAAATCACGAAAAATTTATTTAACCTTTAATTGTTGCTTCAAAGGCACAGCATGCCTTGTTGAATTCACCTTACAATAACTTCAATTGAAATTTTGTGTGAAAAAAACTTTAAATAGGCTACAATAAATAAACTACAATATTTATAATTTAATAAGATATGGGGCCTACATTTGGACACAGATTTATCCTTACAATAATTTTGCCTGCTCATCAGGCTGGCTATCCGACACTCTCCATATGAAAGAGGAACATTAACACCTTTGTCCAGCAACTGTCCCTCCAACCCCCCACAGGCTATCGGAGTCTGAGGCTGACTTAACACAAAGAGAAGTCGCAATTCACACTTAAATCGCCATTCTAGACAGTGTTGATAATGAAGGAATTAAATGATTTAAGTTACATGTAGCCTAGTGATATTTCTGTCATAAAAGTTTATTACTAAATATTTCATTATTTCAATAATTGATGAAATAAAACTGGTTTGGGGCAGCTTTTTCCAAGCAAAACTAAATATAATCTGAAAAAACGCTTGTTAATTTGTTGTCATGAACAAAATGTTCAACTTAATATTAAAGTCTACAGGGATCTTTGGATCCTTACAACCAGGCATGCAATTTGTGAATTAAGTTTTTATTTTATTTTGTATTATTCAAATAAATATCGAAACACGGTGCTTCGTGGTAATGCTGCTAAATTAAATAACATTTATAGAATAATTATGAACTTAAATGAAACAATATCGCAACATTTCGACAAATACATTATTATGTTTTTACATTTTAATTCAGGGCGATTTAGCCTACATTTAATTAGAGCGAGATTTTCACACATGTCTTGTCATTTTCTCATTGGGAAGCGCATGTTTGAGTAGCCTAGATCCTCTGTACCTCTCGTTTTCATATGGATTAGCCTACATAATCAGATAACATTTATTAGCCTAAATATTTAGACATTTAAAGGCTTTAGACATAGCCGATTTCTTATCGTGACTGAGCTGAAGTGGCTTTCGGTTCATTTTTGTGACGCGCAGTTCCCGGAGACAGAGGACAGATATACTGTTTTTGTCGTTAGCCTAATATGAATACAAGTTTACAGTTTTGAACGATGTAAGCTACTCTACTCTTATCTGTATGACCAAAAAATTACGGAGTCGCCTATTAAGTTATTTTAGCTGTAATAATGAGATAAATAAATTAATCTAAATGAACGCTCCGCCGCGTTTGTCGAACACTAACTCACGATGCCAGAATAAAACCCGACTTTAGAAAAATGCATAGGGTCACTCGGCGTGGTGTGCCAAAACACTTAATTATAAACTTCAATATTTCATTCAAAATAATCTCAACACGCTTTGTGAAATTTTGAAAAGCCGTGCATGCATTAAGGCCACTGGAACTAATGAACAACTGAAACGCTGGTTTTGATTTTATTGTTTTTCGTTTAAACGTGCCTGTTGCATATCTCTATTTTATATTTGATATTGGTGAAGTAGCCTATAGCATTGATTAGCTGTGGAGGGAGGGGTGTGGGGATTAAAATAATTAATAACTAATTCGCGGTATAACTAGTCGATCACGAGTGGCTCAACAGGTAGATCTATAGATAAACTATATCTTTCAGGAATTTGACCGACCGGGTTGACACTTCAGCGTGAGAAATCGGGGGTGTGGCGTGAGAGCCTGGAATAAATAAATAAAAAATATATATAGCCTATATAAAACAAAACTGTATGGTGTAACAGAGTTTTAGAGCTAGACATAAATCTCTGCAATAATAAATATAAAATATACAGCAGACTATGTTTGTGCGGGATTTAAACCTGTGTCATCTTGATGATGAACCGTAAGTTCTACCGCTCGGCTATGAATTTTGTTACTGAGAAATATCCAAACGTTTGATTCTCACATGAGCGAGAAAACGTTTTGTCTTTAGCCTGTGAGAGTGTAGGCCTACTTTAGCCTTTTACAGTTTTAAAAGATTATATCTTATCTGTATGACCAACAATTTGTTGTAGGCTTATTTGGAAATTACCATAACTTGTAGTATTTCATCCTTAGGCTACTGTTAATAGACATTAGCCCCACTTACGTTTTGCTAAATGTCCCTTTGCGCCACCTGGCGGTCATTTCGCGTACGACTTTGAAATGAGACTGGTTTATTTTTACCGCGGTGGATGGCTAAAAATGGTATGTGGATGGCTAAAAGGTGTGACTAAAAATGTGCTTTTGGCTTTCATTTATATTTTGATTGTTTGTATATATATATATATATATATATATATATATATATATATACTAATGAGCCTTTCATTCAGGGGTGTCACACAAGAAAGAATGCAAGGACAATATATATATATAAATAAATAAATATTTATACACACACACACACACACACATATATATATATATATATATATATATATGTGTGTGTGTGTGTGTGTGTGTATATAAATATTTATTTATTTATATATATATTGTCCTTGCATTCTTTCTTGTGTGACACCCCTGAATGAAAGGCTCATTAGTATGCAGTCTGCTCAGGTGAGAACTGCCTAATTATTCATGAGGGGGTTGGGCCGATCCGCCCATCCGCATATTGCCTTTGCAAACAAAAAAATGTTTTTCACAATTTAAAACAATCTATTGTGTTATGTGAATGATAAGACAGGATGATTTTCAGATCATTTTGAAGAAAAAACTCTAGGCCACAACATCCATTAGTCAAAAGTCTTGTGGACACATATTTAGTATGTGTTTTGTGGCCTTATTTCAGAAACTTTAAGTTTTAGTTTTTTCAATAACCACGCATAAACAATATTCTCTCAAAAATACAAAAATGTACATACATGTTGATAACACATTATGGTAGCCCTGTGTGTGCTAAATAGAGTGTAATTACACCTTTGCCAGTAATATGTTTATAAGCAACTGAAAAAAGCACAAATGTCAGAGTATGTCAAAACATCTCAAGGACCCCAAAAACACCTTGGACCCCAGAGGGTTAACCTGTTCGCTACTGTCTACTCTTAACCCGTTCGCTACTGTCTACTCTTAACCCGTTCGCTACTGTCTACTCTTAACCCGTTCGCTTCTACTCTTAACCCGTTCGCTACTGTCTACTCTTAACCCGTTAAACACTGTCTACTCTTAACCCGTTCGCTACTGTCTACTCTTAACCCGTTCGATACTGTCTACTCTTAACCTGTTCGCTACTGTCTACTCTTAACCCTTTCGCTACTGTCTACTCTTAAACCATTCGCTACTGTCTACTCCTAACCCGTTCGCTACTGTCTACTCTTAACCCGTTCGCTACTGTCTACTCTTAACCCATTAAACACTGTCTACTCTTAACCCGTTCGCTACTGTCTACTCTTAACCCGTTAAACACTGTCTACTCTTAACCTGTTTGCTTTTTTCTACTCTTAACCTGTTCACTACTGTCTACTCTTAACCCGTTCACTACTGTCTACTCTTAACCCGTTCGCTACTGTCTACTCTTAACCCGTTCGCTACTGTCTACTCTTAACCCGTTCGCTACTGTCTACTCTTAACCCGTTCGCTACTGTCTACTCTTAACCCGTTCGCTACTGTCTACTCTTAACCCGTTCGCTACTGTCTACTCTTAACCCGTTCGCTACTGTCTACTCTTAACCTGTTCGCTACTGTCTAGTCTTAACCCGTTCGCTACTGTCTACTCTTAACCCGTTCACTACTGTCTACTCTTAACCAGTTCACTACTGTCTACTCTTAACCCGTTCACTACTGTCTACTCTTAACCCGTTCACTACTGTCTACTCGTAACCAGTTTGCTTTTGTCTACTCTTAACCTGCTCGCTACTGTCTACTCTTAACCTGTTCGCTACTGTCTACTCTTAACCCGTTCGCTACTGTCTACTCTTAACCCGTTCGCTACTGTCTACTCTTAACCCGTTCGCTTCTACTCTTAACCCGTTCGCTACTGTCTACTCTTAACCCGTTAAACACTATCTACTCTTAACCCGTTCGCTACTGTCTACTCTTAACCCGTTAAACACTGTCTACTCTTAACCCGTTCGCTACTACTCTTAACCCGTTCGCTACTGTCCACTCTTAACCCATTCGCTACTGTCTACTCTTAACCCGTTCGCTACTGTCTACTAGGGGTGTGACGAGACGCTTATCTCACGAGACGAGACTAGACACGAGATTTGGTTCACGAGAACGAGACGAGATTTTTGCACAATTTTTCAGAAATCCTCAATGACAAAATTCATGACTGGAAAAATAGTATGCAGGTGCATTCTGCAATGTCTAACTAATAATCCTATAAAGTAGACCTGAAATGACATGCATTATGAGTATGAATTATCAAATGCATTGAAAGAAAACAATATACAAGCACTGTAAAAGGTTTTTATTGACTGGCTTTTCTCTGTATTATTTCACATTAGTCTCTTCAGCCCTTACTGTACATTTAAGAGCTGATTTCTGATTGAGGCTGTGTGTGACCTCCTAACTGAACTCCTTGAAGTCTTATTAAGCGCAAACAATAAGTGCAAGTGCAACCATAATCAAAGTTAGCACACAGACTCTTTATAATTGTTTTCAAATTGCTGTTTTATTTTGCACCGGCAGTTATAGGGTTAATGCGGTGAGTTCGGAAAAGGCCGGGTAGAGAGAAACGAGGCCGGTGTGTTTGTCTCTACAGTTGTTCTTGCGTTCCGATTATAAGTTCAGAAATAGAGCCTCCCTTGTCTGATGTCCTTAAGACATTACAGTACTCTCAATATATTCGAAGTGCAAACTGAGACCATAGCCGCAAATAAACAGTCCAGAGATGGGTATTAGGAGACGGACTATTGTATGTTCGCGGCCTAATTTGTGCGCAATGCACATCAGGGAGCTTGTGTTTTACTTTCACTTTCGTGATCGCGCGTACTCTGTGTATAGGGAGCAGCTGTGCTGAGCGTGCATTCTACTGGACGTTAAATCAGACGTTAGTCTACTATGTTGCGCAACGAATCCTCCGCCATCCTCACGCGATCAGTGAACTGTGATTCGTGCTGCACTGATTGCAACGGCAACTCGTGCTGGATGAGCAGAGCAGACTTTTACATTATTTTATAATGGCTTTTATTTTTTTTATAAAAACCGCAAAACGATAGTTTAGGTGAATGTGAGTGTAGCGGTGGAATATTCTATGGTAATCTCACCCTCACGCTCAGTCATGGCGATATCGCGAGACAGCTTTTCACTTGACGAGAAATCTCGTCATGTTTTAGTCTCGCGAGATCTCGTCACACCCGTTCGCTACTGTCTACTCTTAACCCGTTCGCTACTGTCTACTCTTAACCCGTTCGCTACTGTCTACTCTTAACCCGTTCGCTACTGTCTACTCTTAACCCGTTCACTACTGTCTACTCTTAACCCGTTCATTACTGTCTACTCTTAACCCGTTCGCTACTGTCTACTCTTAACCCGTTCGCTACTGTCTACTCTTAACCCGTTCACTACTGTCTTCTCTTAACCCGTTCGCTACTGTCTACTCTAAACCCGTTCGCTACTGTCTACTCTTAACCCGTTCGCTACTGTCTACTCTTAACCAGTTCACTACTGTCTACTCTTAACCCGTTCACTACTGTCTTCTCTTAACCCGTTCGCTACTGTCTACTCTAAACCCGTTCGCTACTGTCTACTCTTAACCCGTTCGCTACTGTCTACTCTTAACCAGTTCACTACTGTCTACTCTTAACCCGTTCGCTACTGTCTACTCTTAACCAGTTCACTACTGTCTACTCTTAACCAGTTCGCTACTGTCTACTCTTAACCCGTTCGCTACTGTCTACTCTTAACCAGTTCACTACTGCCTACTCTTAACCCGTTCGCTACTGTCTACTCTTAACCAGTTCGCTACTGTCTACTCTTAACCAGTTCGCTACTGTCTACTCTTAACCCGTTCGCTACTGTCTACTCTTAACCAGTTCGCTACTGTCTACTCTTAACCCGTTCGCTACTGTCTACTCTTAACCCGTTCGCTACTGTCTACTCTTTACCAGTTCGCTACTGTCTACTCTTAACCCGTTCGCTACTGTCTACTCTTAACCCGTTCGCTACTGTCTACTCTTTACCAGTTCGCTACTGTCTACTCTTAACCCGTTCGCTACTGTCTACTCTTAACCCGTTCGCTACTGTCTACTCTTAACCCGTTCGCTACTGTCTACTCTTAACCCGTTCGCTACTGTCTTCTCTTAACCCGTTCGCTACTGTCTACTCTTAACCCGTTCGCTACTGTCTACTCTTAACCCGTTCGCTACTGTCTACTCTTAACCCGTTCGCTACTGTCTACTCTTAACCCGTTCGCTACTGTCTACTCTTAACCCGTTCGCTACTGTCTACTCTTAACCAGTTCACTACTGTCTACTCTTAACCAGTTCACTACTGTCTACTCTTAACCAGTTCACTACTGTCTACTCTTAACCAGTTCACTACTGTCTACTCTTAACCAGTTCGCTACTGTCTACTCTTAACCAGTTCGCTACTGTCTACTCTTAACCAGGGGCCGTATTCACAAAGAATTTTATCTTACCACTAGGAGTACTCCTAAATCGCACTAAAATATTTTAGCTAGGAGTTTTCTCTTAAAAGTTATTCACAACGCCTTTCAGACCTACTCTTAGTAAGGAAAAATGACAACTCCTAAACTAAGAGTGAGTCTTCGTTGCTATGGATGACGTCACTTCTCATGCACGAGCTTCCTCGCAATGATCACGGTGATTGGTTGTTAGATGACAGGGCCATCATGCGGAACATAACACAGACGCAACAAATCATGGATTTAGGACATCTAAATATGTCTGTGTCCTACACAAAATAATAATAGTAATGTCATCGAAATGTTTGTGCAGGCCCCAGTGAAGTGTAATTCTAACAAGGCAGAGAGAGAGAGAAGTTGTGAATTAAATTAAATTAAATCAAGGTAGCCTAATACCCCAATGAAAACCGCCACTTGCCTAATAATGAAAAAACGACACTTGCATTAACACTTGCTTGGTTAATTGACATCCTATTAGCCTAAATAGACTACTTAAAGCAAGGAAATGTTACTCCTATTGAAGTAATGTAATGGTGTGTTCACATCGAACGCGAATAAAGCGTCAAATACGCGTCTATCGCTTGAACATTCGCTCGAGTTCAAATTTTTCAACTTGCGCGGAAGACATTCGCGGCAAACGCGTCGCCCAATTCGCGTCATTTGCAACGCCCGGCGCGAATGATGCGCCTATTCGCGTCTTTGCATTGACTTTGTATGTAATCTACTCGCGCAAATAATTAAATTCGCGTTCGGTGTGAACACAACATAATAGTTGAATGACGGTGGATTATGAACTCGCCAAAACGGAAAAGAAAGCCCAACTGGACGCAGGATCAGTTACTGCTGCTGGCCCAAAAACATAATAAAAGTGAAATTCGGCACTGGGATATCAAGCAAAACTAAGCGTGAGAATGGGAGAGGATTTGTTTGGAGATCAATGCAGCATTCCCGCTTGTGTCGCGGACCCCGGACGACTGCGAGAGGCGGTGGTATGCGCTACAATCCTTTGTGAATAGGTCTTAGTGAGTTAGGAGTCCTCTCGACTTCTTTTAAGCTGTCCCAGACTTAGGTGCTACTTTTAGGGCTAAAATGCTTCGTGAATTACTCTTAGTGAAAAAAATTAGGAGTCCTAAAGTTAGGAGTGACACGCCCATTATTTTTAGGAGTTGCTCCTAAATTTGCCAGTTAGGAGCTACTTTTAGCCTTAAAATTCTTTGTGAATACGGCCCCAGTTCGCTACTGTCTACTCTTAACCAGTTCGCTACTGTCTACTCTTAACCCGTTCGCTACTGTCTACTCTTAACCAGTTCGCTACTGTCTACTCTTAACCCGTTCGCTACTGTCTACTCTAAACCAGTTCACTACTGTCTACTCTTAACCCGTTCGCTACTGTCTACTCTTAACCAGTTCGCTACTGTCTACTCTTAACCAGTTCGCCACTGTCTACTCTTAACCCGTTCGCTACTGTCTACTCTTAACCAGTTCACTACTGTCTACTCTTAACCCGTTCGCTACTGTCTACTCTTAACCCGTTCGCTACTGTCTACTCTTAACCAGTTCGCTACTGTCTACTCTTAACCCGTTCGCTACTGTCTACTCTTAACCCGTTAAACACTGTCTACTCTTAACCCGTTCGCTACTGTCTACTCCTAACCCGTTCGCTACTGTCTACTCTTAACCCATTCGCTACTGTCTACTCTTAACCCGTTCGCTACTGTCTACTCTTAACCCGTTCGCTACTGTCTACTCCTAACCCGTTCCCTACTGTCTACTCTTAACCCGTTCGCTACTGTCTACTCTTAACCCGTTCGCTACTGTCTACTCTTAACCCGTTCGCTACTGTCTACTCTTAACCCGTTCGCTACTGTCTACTCTTAACCAGTTCGCTACTGTCTACTCTTAACCCGTTCGCTACTGTCTACTCTTAACCCGTTCGCTACTGTCTACTCTTAACCCGTTCGCTACTGTCTACTCTCAACCCGTTCGCTACTGTCTACTCTTAACCCGTTCGCTACTGTCTACTCTTAACCCGTTCGCTACTGTCTACTCTTAACCAGTTCCCTACTGTCTACTCTTAACCCGTTCGCTACTGTCTACTCTTAACCAGTTCGCTACTGTCTACTCTTAACCAGTTCGCTACTGTCTACTCTTAACCAGTTCACTACTGTCTACTCTTAACCCGTTCGCTACTGTCTACTCTTAACCCGTTCGCTACTGTCTACTCTTAACCAGTTCGCTACTGTCTACTCTTAACCCGTTCGCTACTGTCTACTCTTAACCCGTTAAACACTGTCTACTCTTAACCCGTTCGCTACTGTCTACTCCTAACCCGTTCGCTACTGTCTACTCTTAACCCGTTCGCTACTGTCTACTCTTAACCCGTTCGCTACTGTCTACTCTTAACCCGTTCGCTACTGTCTACTCCTAACCCGTTCGCTACTGTCTACTCTTAACCCGTTCGCTACTGTCTACTCTTAACCCGTTCGCTACTGTCTACTCTTAACCAGTTCGCTACTGTCTACTCTTAACCAGTTCGCTACTGTCTACTCTTAACCCGTTCGCTACTGTCTACTCTTAACCCGTTCGCTACTGTCTACTTTTAACCCGTTCGCTACTGTCTACTCTTAACCCATTCGCTACTGTCGACTCTTAACCCGTTCACTACTGTCTACTTTTAACCCGTTCGCTACTGTCTACTCTTAACCCGTTCGCTACTGTCTACTCTTAACCCGTTCGCTACTGTCTACTCTTAACCTGTTCGCTACTGTCTACTCTTAACCCGTTCGCTACTGTCTACTCTTAACCCGTTCGCTACTGTCGACTCTTAACCCGTTCACTACTGTCTACTTTTAACCCGTTCGCTACTGTCTACTCTTAACCCGTTCGCTACTGTCTACTCTTAACCCGTTCGCTACTGTCTACTCTTAACCCGTTCGCTACTGTCTACTCTTAACCCGTTCGCTACGGTCTACTCTTAACCCGTTCGCTACTATCTACTCTTAACCCGTTCGCTACTATCTACTTTTAACCCGTTCGCTACTGTCTACTCTTAACCCGTTCACTACTGTCTACTTTTAACCCGTTCGCTACTGTCTACTCTTAACCCGTTCGCTACTGTCTACTCTTAACCCGTTCGCTACTGTCTACTCTTAACCCGTTCGCTACTGTCTACTCCTAACCCGTTCGCTACTGTCTACTCCTAACCCGTTCGCTACTGTCTACTCTTAACCCGTTCGCTACTGTCTACTCTTAACCCGTTCGCTACTATCTACTTTTAACCCGTTCGCTACTGTCGACTCTTAACCCGTTCACTACTGTCTACTTTTAACCCGTTCGCTACTGTCTACTCTTAACCCGTTCGCTACTGTCTACTCTTAACCCGTTCGCTACTGTCTACTCTTAACCCGTTCGCTACTGTCTACTCCTAACCCGTTCGCTACTGTCTACTCCTAACCCGTTCGCTACTGTCTACTCTTAACCCGTTCGCTACTGTCTACTCTTAACCCGTTCGCTACTGTCTACTCTTAACCCGTTCGCTACTGTCTACTCTTAACCTGTTCGCTACTGTCTACTCTTAACCCGTTCGCTACTGTCTACTCTTAACCCGTTCGCTACTGTCTACTCTTAACCCGTTCGCTACTGTCTACTCTTTTGAGCACAGATCTGAACTTCATTAACTGATGAATGCAGACCTAAGGTTGGTCTCTTTTAAAAGACAGATTATTGCAGAAGTGAAAGCAAAAAATTAAAGTGTAAATAGTTGTAGTACTTTTGCACAATTTCAGTTACACAACATTTTCAGTTACACCAAACACTTGATCATGCTGTGTGTGTAACTGAAATTGTGCAAAAGTACTACAACTATTTATAAACTTAGAAGGATATAAACTTGAGTGTGTGTGAGTGTGTAATAACTGACAGGCAATAAGCCCTCGAGCTCGTCGTGAGCAGTTATGCAATGCCAGTGTAAATGTCATGCAACACGATCTTGACTGTGATCGTGTTTTATTGAAGCCTGCAGATACAGGAGCAGATTCATCACAACCTTTATTGCTTTCAGTGTCAGCATTACGGTTGAGCTTTGCATTCATAAAACCCTCAGTTTCAGCAGTTTTGCAGAAATCCTCCAGCGTAGGGCAAACCTGTACAGAAGAGGCACAGACTCACTCTCGGTGTGTGGGAATGTGTTTTCTGTATTTCTGTGATGCTTCAGTGCAGAACGAAGGACAGCTCTTAAAGAGAGTGTGTTTCTGTGCCGTTTTAAACCGCTTGTATTGTGCTGAGCTGCTGAGATCGATCATGTGACCTCATCCTGGAATTGGCGCTGGATTTTTAACATACTTAAGCTATTAATGCGTCGCATCCGAGTGCTGTAATCCCATCGGCTCTCAGAACACCAGCGGGATTACAGGTCACAGATACGTGCACTTTCTGCCACTGGTGGCCTGCAGTGTTTTAATCCAGATCGTGGGTTTATCATTAATTACTTAAATTTTATTAGGCATGCTTTAGTTTAGTTGTCCTGTAGTGTAGACTGAGATTACCGCATCTTCCTCCAGCGCTTCCTTTATTTCATTACAGTTTACTTGCTCAATGAATCGAGGAGAATGGCCATGAAAAGCATTTTTTAAAATATTTATTTTATTACATTTTTAACACATTTAAAAAAATAGTTGTATAAGCCATTTCTCAAAATCGATTTCTCTTGTTAATTAATTTAGACATTTATACTTTAGTCATTTTGGAAAGATGTTACTCTAGCGTTCATATCTCTAGATCAGAATACGTTCACATATTTCTTTTACAATTTAAAGACATTTAAATGGCGATACTTTTCTAATTGAGTATGTACCAAATATGCAAATTAGAACCTTAGCTTAAGTTTACCAGTGTACAATGTAAAATCTCAAAATCTGACTACCCAATAATGAGTCGAGAATAACTGGAGACAATGGAACAAGATATCCCAGGAGAAGATTAACCCGAGCTTAGATCTGACCCTGGGTTAGTAGTTCCAGTGTAAAGCTGCAGTTCTTCCCAGTGTTGGGAGCGGCGGTGGACTGATGAACGATTAGCTTTAGCTGATACTGCGAGACAGGAGTCCTGAGCTGCTGTACGGGTTCAGTGCTGGGAGCGGCGGTGGACTGATGAACGATTAGCTTTAGCTGATACTGCGAGTCAGGAGTCCTGAGCTGCTGTACGGGTTCAGTGTTGGGAGCGGCGGTGGACTGATGAACGATTAGCTTTAGCTGATACTGCGAGACAGGAGTCCTGAGCTGCTGTACGGGTTCAGTGTTGGGAGCGGCGGTGGACTGATGAACGATTAGCTTTAGCTGATACTGCGAGTCAGGAGTCCTGAGCTGCTGTACGGGTTCAGTGTTGGGAGCGGCGGTGGACTGATGAACGATTAGCTTTAGCTGATACTGCGAGACAGGAGTCCTGAGCTGCTGTACGGGTTCAGTGTTGGGAGCGGCGGTGGACTGATGAACGATTAGCTTTAGCTGATACTGCGAGTCAGGAGCCCTGAGCTGCTGTACGGGTTCAGTGTTGGGAGCGGCGGTGGACTGATGAACGATTAGCTTTAGCTGATACTGCGAGTCAGGAGCCCTGAGCTGCTGTACGGGTTCAGTGTTGGGAGCGGCGGTAGACTGATGAACGATTAGCTTTAGCTGATACTGCGAGTCAGGAGCCCTGAGCTGCTGTACGGGTTCAGTGTTGGGAGCGGCGGTGGACTGATGAACGATTAGCTTTAGCTGATACTGCGAGTCAGGAGCCCTGAGCTGCTGTACGGGTTCAGTGCTGGGAGCGGCGGTGGACTGATGAACGATTAGCTTTAGCTGATACTGCGAGACAGGAGTCCTGAGCTGCTGTACGGGTTCAGTGTTGGGAGCGGCGGTAGACTGATGAACGATTAGCTTTAGCTGATACTGCGAGTCAGGAGTCCTGAGCTGCTGTACGGGTTCAGTGTTGGGAGCGGCGGTGGACTGATGAACGATTAGCTTTACCTGATACTGCGAGTCAGGAGCCCTGAGCTGCTGTACGGGTTCAGTGCTGGGAGCGGCGGTGGACTGATGAACGATTAGCTTTAGCTGATACTGCGAGTCAGGAGTCCTGAGCTGCTGTACGGGTTCAGTGCTGGGAGCGGCGGTGGACTGATGAACGATTAGTTTTAGCTGATACTGCGAGTCAGGAGTCCGGAGCTGCTGTACGGGTTCAGTGTTGGGAGCGGCGGTGGACTGATGAACGATTAGCTTTAGCTGATACTGCGAGTCAGGAGCCCTGAGCTGCTGTACGGGTTCAGTGTTGGGAGCGGCGGTAGACTGATGAACGATTAGCTTTAGCTGATACTGCGAGTCAGGAGTCCTGAGCTGCTGTACGGGTTCAGTGTTGGGAGCGGCGGTGGACTGATGAACGATTAGCTTTAGCTGATACTGCGAGTCAGGAGTCCGGAGCTGCTGTACGGGTTCAGTGTTGGGAGCGGCGGTAGACTGATGAACGATTAGCTTTAGCTGATACTGCGAGTCAGGAGCCCTGAGCTGCTGTACGGGTTCAGTGCTGGGAGCGGCGGTGGACTGATGAACGATTAGCTTTAGCTGATACTGCGAGTCAGGAGTCCGGAGCTGCTGTACGGGTTCAGTGTTGGGAGCGGCGGTGGACTGATGAACGATTAGCTTTAGCTGATACTGCGAGTCAGGAGTCCTGAGCTGCTGTACGGGTTCAGTGTTGGGAGCGGCGGTGCACTGATGAACGATTAGCTTTAGCTGATACTGCGAGTCAGGAGCCCTGAGCTGCTGTACGGGTTCAGTGCTGGGAGCGGCGGTGGACTGATGAACGATTAGCTTTAGCTGATACTGCGAGTCAGGAGCCCTGAGCTGCTGTACGGGTTCAGTGTTGGGAGCGGCGGTGGACTGATGAACGATTAGCTTTAGCTGATACTGCGAGTCAGGAGTCCTGAGCTGCTGTACGGGTTCAGTGTTGGGAGCGGCGGTGGACTGATGAACGATTAGCTTTAGCTGATACTGCGAGACAGGAGTCCTGAGCTGCTGTACGGGTTCAGTGTTGGGAGCGGCGGTGGACTGATGAACGATTAGCTTTAGCTGATACTGCGAGTCAGGAGTCCTGAGCTGCTGTACGGGTTCAGTGTTGGGAGCGGCGGTGGACTGATGAACGATTAGCTTTAGCTGATACTGCGAGTCAGGAGTCCTGAGCTGCTGTACGGGTTCAGTGTTGGGAGCGGCGGTGGACTGATGAACGATTAGCTTTAGCTGATACTGCGAGACAGGAGTCCTGAGCTGCTGTGCGGGTTCAGTGTTGGGAGCGGCGGTGGACTGATGAACGATTAGCTTTAGCTGATACTGCGAGACAGGAGTCCTGAGCTGCTGTGCGGGTTCAGTGCTGGGAGCGGCGGTGGACTGATGAACGATTAGCTTTAGCTGATACTGCGAGTCAGGAGTCCTGAGCTGCTGTACGGGTTCAGTGTTGGGAGCGGCGGTGGACTGATGAACGATTAGCTTTAGCTGATACTGCGAGTCAGGAGTCCTGAGCTGCTGTACGGGTTCAGTGCTGGGAGCGGCGGTGGACTGATGAACGATTAGCTTTAGCTGATACTGCGAGTCAGGAGTCCTGAGCTGCTGTACGGGTTCAGTGTTGGGAGCGGCGGTGGACTGATGAACGATTAGCTTTAGCTGATACTGCGAGTCAGGAGCCCTGAGCTGCTGTACCGGTTCAGTGCTGGGAGCGGCGGTGGACTGATGAACGATTAGCTTTAGCTGATACTGCGAGACAGGAGTCCTGAGCTGCTGTACGGGTTCAGTGCTGGGAGCGGCGGTGCACTGATGAACGATTAGCTTTAGCTGATACTGCGAGTCAGGAGTCCTGAGCTGCTGTACGGGTTCAGTGCT
The DNA here is from genome assembly GCF_029890125.1 of Rhinichthys klamathensis goyatoka. Classification (NCBI taxonomy): domain Eukaryota; kingdom Metazoa; phylum Chordata; class Actinopteri; order Cypriniformes; family Leuciscidae; genus Rhinichthys; species Rhinichthys klamathensis. Next base: position 97,482 of record NW_026606806.1, read on the forward strand.
GGGAGCGGCGGTGGACTGATGAACGATTAGCTTTAGCTGATACTGCGAGACAGGAGTCCTGAGCGGCTGTACGGGTTCAGTGTTGGGAGCGGCGGTGCACTGATGAACGATTAGCTTTAGCTGATACTGCGAGACAGGAGTCCTGAGCTGCTGTACGGGTTCAGTGCTGGGAGCGGCGGTGCACTGATGAACGATTAGCTTTAGCTGATACTGCGAGTCAGGAGTCCTGAGCTGCTGTACGGGTTCAGTGCTGGGAGCGGCGGTGGACTGATGAACGATTAGCTTTAGCTGATACTGCGAGTCAGGAGTCCTGAGCTGCTGTACGGGTTCAGTGCTGGGAGCGGCGGTGGACTGATGAACGATTAGCTTTAGCTGATACTGCGAGTCAGGAGTCCTGAGCTGCTGTACGGGTTCAGTGCTGGGAGCGGCGGTGGACTGATGAACGATTAGCTTTAGCTGATACTGCGAGACAGGAGTCCTGAGCTGCTGTACGGGTTCAGTGTTGGGAGCGGCGGTGGACTGATGAACGATTAGCTTTAGCTGATACTGCGAGTCAGGAGCCCTGAGCTGCTGTACGGGTTCAGTGTTGGGAGCGGCGGTGGACTGATGAACGATTAGCTTTAGCTGATACTGCGAGTCAGGAGCCCTGAGCTGCTGTACGGGTTCAGTGCTGGGAGCGGCGGTGGACTGATGAACGATTAGCTTTAGCTGATACTGCGAGTCAGGAGTCCTGAGCTGCTGTACGGGTTCAGTGTTGGGAGCGGCGGTGGACTGATGAACGATTAGCTTTAGCTGATACTGCGAGTCAGGAGTCCTGAGCTGCTGTACGGGTTCAGTGCTGGGAGCGGCGGTGGACTGATGAACGATTAGCTTTAGCTGATACTGCGAGACAGGAGTCCTGAGCTGCTGTACGGGTTCAGTGTTGGGAGCGGCGGTGGACTGATGAACGATTAGCTTTAGCTGATACTGCGAGTCAGGAGCCCTGAGCTGCTGTACGGGTTCAGTGCTGGGAGCGGCGGTGGACTGATGAACGATTAGCTTTAGCTGATACTGCGAGACAGGAGCCCTGAGCTGCTGTACGGGTTCAGTGTTGGGAGCGGCGGTAGACTGATGAACGATTAGCTTTAGCTGATACTGCGAGTCAGGAGTCCTGAGCTGCTGTACGGGTTCAGTGTTGGGAGCGGCGGTGGACTGATGAACGATTAGCTTTAGCTGATACTGCGAGTCAGGAGTCCTGAGCTGCTGTACGGGTTCAGTGCTGGGCTGAGGAGAGGAAGGAAGGAGTCAGTGTTGCTGACAGAGACATTCATGTTCAACACGGTTCACAGGTCAGCACCTCTTCCCCTCCTCTTCCCGTGTCCTCGTGTGTTTGAGCTGTGGCTCTCAGTGAACACGACCCTCGCTTCCCTTCCCTCCCATCGCATGTTTACGTGCCTTTTTCTCCGAATACAATATAAATGTTGTTTGCATTATATTTAATTCTCGAGTGAAACTCATAACCTACTTTTTTGGATGGTAAAAAGTGATTTCCATGATTAAAACTCCTTTTTTTAAAATTAAGTAAAATTTGAATTTTACATCTGTGTTTTCACTAGTCAGAATTACCCATAAAGCCTCAGTGTTTCCCATGGCTTCAGGCTCAGAACACTAGTTTGAGTGTGAGGTGTGGATCAGTGTGGAGTGTGCTGGGGGATGTTTCCAGGATCTTCATGGGATCCTGCAACACGGCCTCTGCTCCAGTGATGAAAGCTTTCTTTACTCAGCGCTTCTGTGCCTCAGTGTAGGGAATCAGGGAATCAGGGAATCAGGGAATCAGGGAATCAGGGATGCACCGAGAGGAACATTTCGGCCGATACCGATAACCAATATTTTGAAAGCCGTTAACCGATATATTGGCCGATAAATCTAAATCCAAGTTTTTATATAATTTTTTAGAACCTGATTACAAAAACAAAAGTCTCACCATTAAAATGTATGTCCCAAACACACAATTATAATGTTCTCATTGTAATGTTATGTAGCCGATATGACAGACTTAACTGTTGCACTTCACTGTATTTTCCTTTTTGAAGTGATCAATCATATTTCAAGCAATTCAAAACCATCATGATGAGCATTCTCTCAGTTGAAGGAAATAATACATTATTTATCGGCTTTAATATATTGGCTAAATTTCTTTTTATTGGGCCGATAACGACCAATACCGATATTCTGGTGGCCGATATATCCTGCATCTCTGCTTCAGTGTTCTCCGTAGCAGATCTCCACCGAATCAACTCTAATTATCAAACTAAAATGCATAAAAAACTAAGAAAACCATGGTGGAAGAGTCTGTTAAATAAATTATATTTCTAAATGAATGTGTGTGTGCACATGCTTTGTTTCTAGAGTAAACGCACAGCACACACACACTAACTGTGTAAAGTTACTCCAGGAGTTCAGCACAGTCTCAGTGTCCTTATCTCCGTGAACTTGAGCGTAGCAGAGTCTGAGAGGAGATGTTTATCCGGCGTCCTCTT